>NC_091118.1:114901740-115201740 GCF_040183065.1 Periplaneta americana | reverse complement strand
TGCTCTGACTTTTCTAACCGTGTAATAGTTTCAGACACAGTTTGAAAATGGATTGGTATGAAAACCAAATTATTCGTCAAACCTTCAAATTCAGAGCGTTTTTCTTTGCGTATTTTTTGGCATTCATTCTACAGTACCCACACCCACTGTACGCTTTGCCAATACACTCAGTACGCCGTTATGCGGATTTTCCGCTGAACTGCTCTATTGGGTCCGAAGTCTCGAAGCCTAGTCATCATGCATGCAGTTCTTCTCCTTCCCCTTGTGCCCCGCTGAATCTCCTGAGAAACTGACTCACTCCATATTACCCCTACTCAAATGTTCGCGCATAACACCTACCAAGCTATCTAAATACATCAGTACGTACTATTCATCCAATTTTTCGACGTCGTGGCATTGCGTCAAAAGTGGTATGTGTGTCAGGATTCAGAAAGTATGTACAGAGGATGTGAGAAGCTGGTCATGAATAACAAACAGTAAAACAGAATCTTGCTTTACGCACATTGTGTCCATACCAACGCACATCACTAATTGCCCCCGCCAACTGACGGACCACCAGGGGAGAGTGGGAGGCTGCATCGTAAATAAGAGCGAGGGCCGCGCCCGCGTCGACACGGGGACTTCCGATCGCATTCCGCGCGGGGCTTAATTGCCTGACTCACCGCGCGCGGGGACAGGACATTTCGATGGGAATACATGTTTCGAAGGCCTCAAAACACGTTTTCGTTTTGACTATTTTCGCAATGATTTCCGCATGTGAGTTTGTGACAGAATTTTATGATCCAGCAGTAGTGAACAAAACGTTTCTATCTGTGTGTGTGTATGTAGACAATATAGACACACACACATACATATACATATATATGCAATATTTTAGGGTGTGTTATTACCAGTACGGACTATTCTGAGTAAGAACATTCATATAAACATGTGTCTAATTTTCAATGAGTGTGGAGGTACCTAGGGCTGTTTGAATGTTACGAATAACAATCGTTATAAAATTGAAGACCACATGGTAAGAACGTGATAAGTTCAAAATTATCGATTTTCTGCTTAGGACAGTGATGTCAAAGCCAGTATGGCATAGTTGCGCCCCGCGGTCAATTGGGAGGCCTAGGCATGGCATAATTGCGCCCCGAAGATATCAGGTAGCAGATGGGACATGGCATAGTTGCGCCCCGAAGAAATCAGGTAGCAAATGGGACATGGCATAGTTGCGCCCAGAAGAAATCAGGTAGCAGGATGGACATGACATAGTTGCGCCCCGATTGTCATAAAATAAATAAATTTCTTAAAAATATTACAGTGATAGCTGCATTGAAATCATGTAGGCCTAGCGTATGATCAATTTTACTATTTAAATAACACTTTTTTATTGATCACACACAATAAATGAACTGCATTTTTTGTTTCTACATCGATATCTTAACCCTACGGTACAGGGTTTCGAAAATTGAAACTTAGAACCATTATCAATTATTAACTCTTCACCCTTTTCACTAAACTTAACATTCATTTTAAATTAACCTCACTATACGCCACAGACGGTGTGAAAATCACTAATAAAATGTCAAGACTGGTAAGGCCCCATATTCCAACGGCTCACTCATTTGAATATGTCAGTTAATAAAGTACTGCCAACTTCATGGTGTTCATTTTAACGGTAGGCTATTGATAATCACTGCATAAACAGTAGAAAAACAGTTAATAAAGTACTGCCAACTTCATGGTGTTCATTTTGACGGTAGGATATCGATAATCATTGCATAAACAGTAGAAAAACAGTTAATAAAATACTGCTAACTTCATGGTGTTCATTTTAACGGTATCGATAATGAATATAAATCGAATAAGAAATCAATAAGGTTGGTTGATTACGAGGCTCGAGTTTCCGTAGTGTCTTTTTCTCTACCTATTTCATCGGGGCGCAACTATGCCATAACCTTTTCTCTACCTGAAGGGAACGGGGCGCAACTATGCCATGCCTTTTTCTCTACCTGATGGGAACGGGGCGCAACTATGCCCACAAAACAGGGACCCTTTTTTATATGCTGCATTTTATCTGACCGTGTGGCGCAACTATGCCCGTCAAAGCAAGCGCATTTTTCTGACCTTGATGTCGTGCGCGGGCATTAAGCGCTATGTACGCTAGGAGGAATAAGCAGCCTGTTGGATTAAAAAACAGTGGTGCACACACTTCAAACGGAACTTGAAATTTTATGTCGTTATTTTTATATGGCTTCTTTCTGTTTGTTATTTTCTATATTGTCTGTAAAACAAAAGTAATAACACCTATTTCTTAGCCTAATATTGCAGTTGTGTTTTAAACGTTAATAACATAATAAAGAGTAAAGAAGGAATATTCGCACAAATTCCATAATAACTACAACTATACTGTACTAAGTGAATTAAACACATCATTCATAAAGAAAGTATTATCCCAAAGAAAGACACTGAATATGACATGATAAGTTGAAATTGATAATGATGGTATCTTTAGCCTTATAAAAGTAATCAAAACAATATTATAGTACAAAGCAAAGTTGTCTAGGTATATGTTTTAACATAATAAAACTCTTATCGCATTATGCTTTTAGGTGATATTGGTGCGCACCTTCCTGTTATCAGAATATTAAATTATCTCGAGATCTGCTGAAGCTATAGAGCTGACGTTTTACCAACACATAGGCACATATCTTTCGTTTGTGATGTAACAGTATTTGCTTTGTTAATTCATTTCCTTACAAACATTTTCCATACGAATATTTTCAAACATTTTAATACACTATCTTCAGTAATACGTATTTACGGTATATTAGGTTTACGAAAACATTGTTTTAGTACTTGTAAGGCTACTAAACAAACATGTCTGAAAATTTCACTTCTCCGTAAAAAAGATGAAAAAATATTCCTTTTGAATAAAAAAGCAAACTTGTGAAAAATGAACATTAAAATTAAAACTTACATTCTTATAATGCACTTATACTTCTCAGACAAATCTAAAAATTAACATTGATACAGTTTTAATAAGTTCTCTTCCCTTTATCCATTAAATGAGTGCTGGCCATCCCTGTATATAGCTCGACTATGCGGCATATACTACCTCTTTCGTTTGTCTCTTTCCTTTCCGCTGTAAAGCGCTCAGGCTCTCCTAGGCTCTAAAGCGCGCTCTTGCTCCTATGGGCATCAGTTGACATCACTGGTTTAGGATGTCATGTAATAACTCGGATAGTTTAGATTTATGTAGTTTCACTGTACAGATTAACAACCCCATTAGTCCAAAGAATCTAAACTAATGAAGTCTTCAACTTTATGGTCTATTTATTCAGTGTTAAAATGTTCGCTAAATTTGAGTCACAATGTTGATAAGCCTATACCCAAGTTCTGTAATCTGATTATATTAAAATTGTGTAAAATTCCATTTATGTATAATTTAAAAAGCAGTGCGGCAAAGTATCAGAATGCAGAAAAGTAGTGTTGCAAAGTTACTTTGCGGCATTCATTTTCAGTTGTTTTATTTCAGTGCAGCTTATTTATCGATTCTAAAATCAAGTAGGCAATTGTCACGTTACGATATGGTAGTAATTAAACAAAATTTCTGACGCTTAAGATGACTTTTAATAATAATAATAATAATAATAATAATAATAATAATAATAATAATAATAATAATAATAATAATAATAATAATAACAATAATAATAATAATAATAATAATAATAATAATAATAATAATAATAATTTAAAATGTGTCTCAGTGAAACGTACAGCAGAGTCCGCATAGCTCAGTTTCTGTCCGATGGTTTTCCAATTCACTTCAGGCTAAAGCATGGAGATGCATTATCACCTTTACTTTTTAACTTTGCCCTAGAGCAGTGGTCGTCAGCACTCGCCGAAATGGATAACGGGAAAGCAGTGCATCGTAATATTTCCCGTCCAGTAGCCACGGACGCACCATAGTGTAGCTCTTATCCGCGGGTAAGCGACGCTAGCCCGAGGGTGCACTGTGCTGATGATAGCTGCTCTACAATATGCCATTTGGAAAGTCCAGGAGAGGGTTTGGAATTGAAAGGTTACATCAGCTGCTTGTTTATGCGGATGACGTGAATATGTTAGGAGAATATCCACAAACGATTAGGAAAAACAACAGGAATTTTACTTGAAGCAAATAAAGAGATAGGTTTGGAGGGAAATCCCGAAAAGACAAAGTATATGATTCTGTATCGTGACCAGAATATTGTACGAAATGGAAATATAAAAATGGGAAATTTATCCTTTGAAGAGGTGGAAAAATTCAAATATTTTGAAGCAACAGTAACAAATATAAACAACACTCCGGAGGAAATTAAACACAGAATAAATATGGGAAATGCCTGTTATTATTCTGTTGAGAAGCTTTTGTCTTCCAGTGTGCTCTCAAAAAACTTGAAAATTAGAATTCATAAAACAGTTATATTACCGGTTGTTCTGTATGGTTGTGAAACTTGGACTCTCACTTTGAGAGAGGAACAGAGATTAAGGGTTCTTGAGAATAAGGTGATGAAGTTACAGGAGAATGAAGAAAGTTACCTAACGCAGAACTGCATGTATTGTATTTTTCACCTGACATAATTAGGAACATTAAATCCAGACGTTTGAGATGGCTAGGACATGTAGCACGTATTGGCGAATCCAAAAATGCATAGGCTTATAGAGTATTAGTTGGGAGGCCGGAGGAAAAAAGCCTTTGGCGAGGCCGAGACGTAGATGGGATGATAATATTAAAATTTATTTGAAGGAGTTGGGATATGATTTTAAAGACTAGATTAATCTTGCTGAGGATAGGGACCGATGGTGGACTTATGTGAGGGCGGCAATGAACTTCCTGGTTCCTTAAAAGCCATAATAATAATAATAATAATAATAATAATAATAATAATAATAATAATAATAATAATAATAATGATAATAATAATGATAATAATAATAATAATAATAATAATAATAATAATAATAATAATAGAAAAAGTTTTATTAATTTGGTCACGTTCGGTGATTTAATTACAATGATACCCGTCAGATCGGATGATTCAAACCCTGGTAAAGAAAATGGATTTTAAAGAACGTTGAAATATTTTGGATGCTTCCTTTGGGAAAAAATAAAGCTGTGAGTCTCGTATCGTAGATGTACGGCACATACAAGAACTCTATCTCTTTTAAAGGGCTTCAATCAAAATCTGTCGTCCATTTCTCGCTCATATTCAATTTCGATTATGAATACGGCAGTAATATATGATGTTTGTTGGAAGGGTAGTGAAATAAAATATTACCACATCTATTATTACTGCTATAAGTCTTATTACTGTCAGTATTTTTCCACCACCACTACTACTACTACTACTACTATTACTATTACTACTACTAGTACTTCTACTACTACTACTACTACTAAGTTCAATAATAATAATCATAATAATAATTAATATTACTAAGTTACAACTACTATTCTACTTAATTTCGATCATTACTCTACGTTCAATTTCGAGTTTCTTGGCCTGTTATTAGAAATAACACGAATGATAGATACTTTGTGTTGAATGACACGTTGCTTATCTTCGAAATAATAATAATAATAATAATAATAATAATAATAATAATAATAATAATAATAATGATAAAAATACGAATAATAATAATTATTATTTATTTACATATAGCTTATTTGTTGAAGTAGACATGATGAGAGGGCAGACTTGACTTTTACCTGTCTGAGCAATCGATGAAGCCACGAGAGCAAAATAAACACAGAATATCGGACTTTCCTGGAGCGTCAATTAAGTCTGGGCAAGTGAATGAAGATGTCGACCACAAGAGGGGAATGCAATTGATTCGCTTTGAATAACGAATAATGACTTGCACACGTCCAGCAACAACAGAATTGAGGTTCATTTGAGTTTCCAGATATAATTACAGTACCGGTACATATATTCTTTATGTTTCTTGCCTATTCAAACTTTACAAATTTAGATATGACAGCTGAACAATGTGTTTTTGGTTTCGACGGTGATATGATTGTGGAGAAAAATTTAGGTTTTCCAACCATATGTTGAAATTTAATATATCCGAACTTTCTGAACTACTGTATTTACATTTTCTCTCAGCAGGATCGTCGTTTAGAAGATAATATCTTGTACAGGGCCATCATTTTATTTTTACTTCAATTTTTATTGTACCTGAGATTTTGAATATACTTCACCCCCACCCCTTCTACTAATGAAGTTCCAACTGTCCTCCACACAGAACCAAGGCCGCATAGACTATAGTAAGCAGTACTGAGTTAGTGAGTATAGTACTTTCCAGAAATATGTTTACGTTTTTCAGTAACGAAAGAGCTTTCAATATTGAATCATATTTTCGCACAGGTACTGTCGTCCGTTTGCCTACGTCACATCCCGATTTACCTCATCTGCTTCTGCTCGCCCTCTATAAAGGCCAGTGGCTCAGTTGTCTTAGCTCTTTTCTGAAAACATTAATTTCTGTTAGGAATTGGACGTCTACGTAATATTATACAACTGTTTAAAATAACTTAAATAAAAGAGCCTCGTTAAGTAATTAACTGTCACGTGATTTCCCCCCTTTCTACGTCCCTGCGACAAAACCACTTGGACGGACAGTAGATAGCATGTCTGAGTAATTTTATCTGTGCGGGTCTGGCAGAAGTGAATATTGAATTTACAGTACGTAAGGTACTCTTTTATAGAATAAGTACAGAATTATTTCAACATGAGTTACTAGTACGAAAGACGAAACTGGTAATTGGAATTAGATGCAATAGTCTATAGTGCGATAATATGCATAAAAGAACTGAAGCCTGTATCGAAATGAACGGCCACCATTTTCAAAAATGTGTTTAAATATCCACATTATGATTATTTTTCGATTTAACTTCATTCTCTATATTATACGCTAATGTGCTGTAGACAGTATAATATACACTGCATAATGAATACGTTCGCATAGATAACTCAGTTCATGAGTAAAAACGCTTATTGTTAATACTGTACTGTATCTTGATTAAACAAAAACCTAATGCCAATTACCAAACTCAAAATTGCGATATTTCCTAGTTTACGTAAATGGATGAACAGCTTTTCTTCCCTCCTATGCCTAGTAAAGTGATTTGTTTGTATTTTACGGCAGTATCATCGAACTCCAGTCGTGTAAGGGGGTAGCAAACGGTGTTTCCGGTTCTAGAGCGTTAATCCAGAGGTATACCCAGGTTAGTATTAAAAATGTTAGTAAAAGTAAAATGATGTCCCTGTAGATAAGGCTAAACACAGGGTAGATAAACGTATTCTTGACAGATTTTAACGCCGCGTCTGTGGTTATAGTGCTAGTGCGCTGGCCTTCCATCTAGACTACCCGGGTTCTATCCCCAGCCAGGTCGTGATGGAATTTGTGGTGGACAAAGACGTTGAAGAGGGTTTTTCTCGGGCTACTGCCGTTTCCCTTTATAATTCCAACAACACTCTCCACCTCCCTTTTCATTTCATCTATAATCCGCTATAGTAAAAATAGACTGGAGTGAAGTTTTGCGAGTAGTACGGGTTTCCGATGCTAAAGGATTTGGGGCCCCTGAGGCTCATCAGGCTACTCGTATGCGGTCGGAGCTTGGTTCTATCAGGGGTTGAAGCAAGATGGCCCACCTGTCAGCGTCAGATTCACGAATATCACCCAGATCACCTGTCGGACTTGGACAATCATCGCATATAAGGGCGCACAATGGGTCAAACCGTGCCTAAGTGTGCGGACCCGTTCCGGATCCAGTCAACGTAAAAGCCAAGCCAACTGATTTTAACTATGCGTAGGCTATTCTATACACGCCCACCTGTAATGATGCTTATATCTGAACGTTCCCGCATAGGTTCTATATATCTGTAGTAGTTCTGTTGGATAACAATGTGTACACCAGTAGACCTACATGCGTATGTATAGTAGCACTTAACACTGTAATTATGTCGCAGCACATTGCAATAGCACTTATTTTAGCGTGTTTGTAATGTAACAATGTTCATCCTTGCACGTCTGCCTTTAGGTAGTAGTAGTTTTATCTATATATCTGTAGGACTACATATCCTTATAAGTTGCGCTCGGGCACGGGTTCGATCCCCGCTTGGGCTGATTACCTGGTTGGGTTTTTTACGAGGTTTTTCCCAACCGTAAGGTGAATGCCAGGTAATCTATGGCGAATCCTCGGCCTCATCTCGCCAAATACCATCTCGCTATCACCAATTTCATCGACGCTAAATAACCTAGTAGTTGATACAGCGTCGTTAAATAACCAACTAAAAGAACTATCGTTATAAGTCTATTTATAGTAATACTTATCTTTGTGTATCTACTTGTCTCTCTGTAACAGTGCTTATACTAATGTGTCCCCACTTGTTGCATTGCTTAATTTTTAAGTCTTTTTGTAGTAGTATATGTCTCTACTTTTCTACCTGTTGCAGTGTTTATCCTTAAGTGTTCCCACCCTTAGCAATGCTAATTAATTGAAGTGTTTTTGTACTATTATTTATCTTTGTGTGTCTACTTATCTCTCTATCTGAGCAGTATTTATCCTTGAGTTTTCCCTTGTCTAGAAGTATTTACGTCTGTATCGTTATACTATTATTTATCCTTGTTTGTCTGCTTGTATACCTTTAGCAGTACTTATTCTTGAGTGTTCCCATCTCTAGAAGTGCTTATTCTTGTTTCGTTATCCATTACTTTTCTACGTGTCTACTTGACTATCTGTAGCAGTACTTATTCTCGAGTGTTCTCATCTCTAGAAGTGTTTATTCTTGTATTGTTGTATTTTCACTTATCTATGTGTCTACTTGTCTACCTGTAGCAGTACCTTCTTATTTTCGAGTGTTCCCATCTCTAGAAATGCTTATTATTCTTAAGTTATATTATTACTTATCTATGTGTCTACTTGTCTGCCTGTAGCAGTACTTATTCTTGAGTGTTCCATCTCTAGAAGTGCTTATTCTTGCAAAGTTATACTATTACTTATCTATGTGTCCATTTGTCTACACGTAGCAGTGCCCTCTTATTTTCGAGTGTTCCCATCTCTAGAAGTGCTTATTCTTCTAAAGTTATACTATTACTTATCTATGTGTCTACTTGTCTACCTGTAGCAGTACCTTCTTATTTTCGAGTGTTCCCATCTCTAGAAATGCTTATTATTCTTAAGTATTATTATTACATATCTATGTGTCTACTTATCTACCTGTAGCAGTACTTATTCTTGAGTGTTCCATCTCTAGAAGTGCTTATTCTTCTAAAGTTGTACTATTACTTATCTATGTGTCTACTTGTCTATATGTAGCAGTACCCTCTTATTTTCGAGTGTTCCCATTTCTATAAGTGCTTATTCTTCTAAAGTTGTACTATTACTTATCTATGTGTCTACTTGTCTATATGTAGCAGTACCCTCTTATTTTCGAGTGTTCCCATCTCTATAAGTGCTTATTATTCTAAAGTTGTACTATTACTTATCTATGTGTCTACTTGTCTACCTGTAGCAGTACTTATTCTCGAGTGTTTCCATCTTTAGAAGTGTTTATTCTTTTAAAGTTATACTGTTACTTATCTATGTGTCTATTTGTCTACCTGTAGCAGTACCTTCTTATTTTCGAGTGCTCCCATCTCTAGAAATGCTTATTATTCTTAAGTATTATTATTACTTATCTATGTGTCTATTTATCTACCTGTAGCAGTACTTATTCTTGAGTGCTCCATCTCTAGAAGTGCTTATTCTTGTTTAGTTATGTACTATTACTTATCTATGTGTCTACTTGTCTACCTCTAGCAGTATTTATTCTTGAGTGTTCCATCTCTATAAGTGCTTATTCTTGTTTAGTTATACTATTACTTATCTATGTATCTACTTGTCTACATGTAGCAGTGCCCTCTTATTTTCGAGTGTTCCCATCTCTATAAGTGCTTATTCTTCTAAAGTTGTACTATTACTTATCTATGTGTCTACTTGTCTACCTGTAGCAGTACTTATTCTCGAGTGTTTCGATCTTTAGAAGTGTTTATTCTTGTATCGTTATACTATTACTTATGTACATGTCTACTTGTTTACTTGTAGCAGTACTTATGCTCAAGTGTTTCGATCTTTAGAAGTGTTTATTCTTGTATCGTTATACTATTACTTATGTACATGTCTACTTGTTTACTTGTAGCAGTACTTATTCTCGAGTGTTTCGATCTTTGGAAGTGTTTATTCTTATATCGTTATACTATTACTTATGTACATGTCTACTTGTTTACTTGTAGCAGTACTTATTCTCGAGTGTTTCGATCTTTAGAAGTGTTTATTCTTGTATCGTTATACTATTACTTATGTACATGTCTACTTGTTTACTTGTAGCAGTACTTATTCTAGAGTGTTTCGATCTTTAGAAGTGTTTATTCTTGTATCGTTATACTATTACTTATGTACATGTCTACTTGTTTACTTGTAGCAGTACTTATTCTCGAGTGTTTCGATCTTTAGAAGTGTTTATTCTTGTATCGTTAACTATTACTTATCTATGTGTCTACTTGTCTGCATGTAGCAGTGCCCTCTTATTTTCGAGTGTTCCATCTCTATAAGTGCTTATTCTTCTAAAGTTGTACTATTACTTGTCTATGTGTCTACTTGTCTACCTGTAGCAGTACTTATTTTCCAGTGTTTCGATCTTTAGAAGTGTTTATTCTTGTATCGTTATACTATTACTTATCTACGTGTCTACTTGTCTACTTGTATCAGGACTTATTCTCGAGTGTTTCGATCTTTAGAAGTGTTTATTCTTGTATCGTTAACTATTACTTATGTATGTGTCTACTTGTCTAGTGTAGCACTACTTATTCTGGAGTGTTCCCATCTCTAGAAGTGCATATTCTTGTATCGTTATACTATTACTTATCTATGTGTCTACTTGTCTACTGTAGCACTACTTATTCTGGAGTGTTCCCATCTCTAGTACTGCTCATTCTTGTATCGTTATACTATTGCGTATCTATGTGTCTACTTGTCTGCCTGTAGCAGTACTTATTTTCGAGTGTTCCCATCTCTAGAAGTGCTTATTCTTGTATCGTTATACTATTACTCATATTTTATGCTTATTTGTTTACCTATAGCAGTGCTTATCCTTGAATGTTCGCACCTCAAGCAGTATTTATTTTAAAGTATATTTTTAGTATTACTTACAATTGTGAGTCTACTGATTTATTTGATACAGTGTTTATGCTCGGGTGTTCCCATGCCTAGCAGTTCTTATTCTTGCAGGTCTATGTATTATTTGTAATACTAGTTATCTTTGTGCATCTACTTGCCTACTTGAAGCAATGCTTATCCTTGAGAGTTCCCATTTGTAGCAGTGCTCATGCTAGTAAGTCTATTTGTAACGCTTCTTCTCTTTGTGTGTCTACTTGTAGCTGTGCATTACTTGCATGTCTCCACTGTAGCAGTGCTTACTGTCTCCCCGCCAGTAACAACGATTTTTCTTGCAAGTCTGTATGTGTGTCTACTTGCAAGCCTGTAGTAATCTTATGCCTGCGTGTCTGCCGGTAGCAATGATATACTTACACTTATCTACTCTGTAACCTTATGCCTTCGTATAAGCTGTAGATAATATTTTATATATCTACCTGTAGTACGGCTTATTCGTGCGTTTTCTTACCTGTAGTAGTCCTCCTTGCAGTATATGTTCCCGTCCCTCGCGAAGCATGTGAGTTCGGAGTCCAGGGCCAGCTTACACTCGCAGCACTTGAGACAGGCGGAATGCCACTGGCGGTCCACGGCCAGCAGGTAATAGCGATCCGTGATGCGCCCTCCGCATCCACCGCACACGGCGGGCTCGGCGCTGGGACAGGGGCTGGCGGCCGCGGGCCCCATCGCGTCGCGGTCCTTGAGCATCGCACTACCCGGCCATGCGCGCACCTGCAACGGCAAGTCCACTCGCATCTTACAAGTGCTTAAAGTTCGTCTCAACTTGTGATTGTACTGACGAGGCACACTCCTTAAACAGCACTCGCTTGCGTTCACTGACGACATACGAATTCCATACATTTAATACAAAAAAAATTTGCCGACTTTAAGAAGAAGTCAAGTTCTGGGTTATAATTCTGCCTACTGCATAGATATTTGCCGTTTATTAATATATTATTCTGTTTCTATCCTCAATTCCATCATGTGTTCGTCCAACGTGAGGTGAAAGATAGCTCGAGAAGTTGGTATAGGCTATACAGAGTGTTCTGAAAAAAAAGTTCCAATATTTAGAGAGGAGGTAGTATACATCAAAACAAGAAATAAAAGTCCTATAAACATAGATCCTAAAATTAATGTTTTCTGAGAAATGAGCAAATGTTTACCATCACTATAGGAGCAGCATATCTTCCACTGTGAGCTCTTGGGCAAGAAACAAACGAGGAAACAGAATGCAGCCGTTTTTCACTACTTATTACTAGAGATTGAATTTATATGTACTAAAAGTTAATATTGTTAATTGGTATAGTTATAAATATACAAGCCATGCTCCCACTCCTTTTAGATGTCATTCTTGTCATTCAGTATTTCCTTTATACTGTTGAGAATCATTAATCCTCCTGCTACTCACAAATAGCACGCGGTTTACAAGATGTCTTGAGAACCATGTTTAAAAACTCTCTTAACTGATATCGCATCCATTCAACTACATTCAGTGTCATTTTTAACTATTAGCACACAGAAATCCTGGCTGTACTTATTACACAGCATACCTTTGTTTGTGCAAATCAAGCTTTCAGGTATAACTCCCTGTAAAGTTGATTTAAATAATTTCGAGGGAAAAATTGTTCCGAGGCCGGGTATCGAACCCGGGACCTTTGGTTAAACGTACCAACGCTCTACCAATTGAGCTACTCAGGAACTCTACAAGACACCAATCCAATTTTTCCCTCTATATCCACAGACCTCAAAGTGGGCTGACAACCGTCAAGCAACCAACATTGAGTGCACACTAACTCTGTGCGACTTAAATTGTGATTTTCTGTTCACGAACAGTGACGTGTATTATGCAAATCAAGCTTTCAGGTATAACTCCCTGGTAGAGTTCCCGGATAGCTCAGTTGGTAGAGCGTTGGTACGTTTAACCAAAGGTCCCGGGTTCGATACCCGGGTCCCGGAACAATTTCTCCTTCGAATTCACCTTTGTGTTTGTATGAAGAGAACGCTTAAGCAGACGGCAGTACGTTGTAGTTCGTAATCGTACTATTAAATGTAAACTAATTCCACACTACAGTAATTGAGGACCTAACATTCTAAATGTGCAAAGTGTCAAAAACAACTTTCTGAGATATTGATGGAAAACACACTGCGCAATGCACCTATGTTGAGATACTGTCTTTTGGCGCACGAATGAGTCACAGTTGAGCTAAGACAAATACAGTTTAGTGTGATATTCTCATATGGATGTTCCTCCCTTAGATTGAATAAAATGAAATCTGACAAATTGACACAGCACATTTAGAATGTTAGGTCTTCAATTATTGCTGTACGAGTCGGTTAAGTTAGTTTCGGTTGCATTGTTTCCTCATTTGCTTCTTGCCAAAGAGCTCACAGATATGCTGTTCTTACAGTTCTCAGAAGATATATTAATTTTAGGAACCATCTTTACAGGACTTTTGTTTCTTGTTTCAATGCATACTACCTCATCTCTAAATATTGGAACCCTTTCTTCAGAACATGCTGTATTACGTTCAATTGTTGTTGTTGTTTAGTCAACCGAAGACAGGTTGAAACCTTATAAGTGGCACAATAATGCACCACTAATGAGGCAACTAAGTCAGGAGATAATGAGGTAGGGCGGCCAGATTTTTTCCCCTTCATTGCATACATCGCTGACTAGTGGCATATTTCACTAATCAGACTTAAGATGTATACAAACTGTTGTTTTTCCTCTGACACATTTCTATATGTACAGTGAGAATAAGTTATTTTAAAACTATCGGTTCTGACCCTTCGCAACTGACGAAATATCCTTTTGTGAACTCAGGCGACACAATACTTCACCCTTCTAAAAGAAGTCGTAATTAATTCGGTACTCATCCTTCTCTTGACTGGATCACTGGCTAATAAGAAATTGCCTACCGAAGGAAGGAAGAGCGAACGGGAGAGATGTTCGGACAGAAAAAGATAATCAGATGATAGAGAACATTAAGATATATAGTAAGCGGAGACTAAGAGGAAGGTGCAAAAAGGAAGATTGGAGAATGCTGGGTTTGCAGTGAAAGACCTGTCCTTGGGCAGTAAACTACGAATGAAAGAATCATTGTTCTCACAGAAGGTAGGTACATGCTGAAAGAGTTGCTCATTTTGTACGATGCACAATCTACGTAGCCTATATCTTCTGAAGAAACTATTATTTACTCGCATCAGTGGCTCTGCACTACTCCTATCTCATCAAGTTTGTCTTCCGTCGTCATATGACGTGTTCGTTACCTTCACGATCGCTCACAGAATCTATCACGTCAAATTTGTTCACTAAATCTTATATTAACTTGGACATTATCTAAGGAGACAGAAGCTAAACTAGGTATATTTGAACGCAAAATACTCAGAAGAATTTTTGGACAGGTGCAAGAAAATATGCAGTGGAGAATACGTTATAATAACGAGCTATATAAATTATATAGAAGTTTCGATATTGTTACTTTCATCAAATTAAGGAGGCTTGAATGGGCCGGACATGTCTATCGGATGGAAGGGAACAGAATACCAAAGAAGATCTTAGAAGGGAAAATACATGGTAAAAGACCAATTGGAAGACCCAAAAATAGATGGATAGATGCGGTAACGATCGATTCTCAGGACTATCTCGGAACAACTGCCTGGAGGAGATTAGCACAGGACAGGGACAGTTGGAGGAAGAAAATTGAGAGGCTAAGGCTCGACTTTGGGCTGTGATGCCATCGTAGTAGTAGTAGTAAATCTTATATTGGTTTTTGCGATGAGTTTCGGGTGATAAGAAATTTCTAAATTTTTATCTTACTCTACAGATTTCTTGCACTTTATGTGCGTCTTCAATATATATATATATATATATATATATATATATATATATATATATATATACACACACACACACACACATACACACACAGTATACAATGATGTAGCGAATATCTAGCCATTGCATAACACAACACATTACTGCACTTCCCAAGTGACCTGTGCACAGTTCGAGGTAGGTCAAAGGGGAATACAGGGAAATGCCGATGAAGTGCTGTGAGTTCACGGAAGAAGATGTCGGCTGTTGCGAGCAGGTAGCTCTGGTAAGCGGACGGTCTGAGAACCGATAGTTCTAAAAGATTCTCATTGTTTAATCTAACTACAAGACTAGTATTTGATAACAGACTTTGTAAGTGGACTGGACACATCATATCTGTCAACTCACAAGGTGAAAATGCATTCATATAATGTTGTTCATACATTTTATGAATTAAATTCTAAGGAATTGTGGTCCAAATTATTTCATTAGGCCTATATGAGATAGAGAGAGAGAGACGAGAGGAAACGAATAGACACATAGTTAACCAATCAGTGAGGAGAACTCGAGGCTCAACTTCCAAACCCGGAGAATTAAAGTGGATTTTATAATATGAATAATTATCGATCTTTTTACCCAGTACTTCCATTTCGAAAGTAATTATTCCATAATTAATAGAATATTATCTTCCATTATCTGTGATTTCTTTAATTGTTTGCTTTCACTTAATTTGAATTTCCAAGCTTGGACTATCAAGTCAGATCATTCAACCTTCTGCCCAGCAGTGATGTAGTCTACCGTTGCCCGCTAAGCTAATCTTGCTATAGCGGAACACCGCGTAAAAACCACTCGGAGGTACGGAATTTACGTAGAAATCATACCTCAAATAGAGTGGCAAAATAAAAAATATAAAATCTCGTTTCATTTTATTCAAATTAATAGCATATACATGCTTAAAGAAACAATAAGAATAAATTAATATTATTTTAGTTTATTTTCGGTTGAAAAGGTTTATTTAATTTTGCAAAGATGATTTTTGTTGGACTCTATATGATGATGATGATGATGATGATGATGATGATGATGATGATGATGATGATGATATAGTAAAATCAAGTTAGACCCAATGAAAATATTAAGAAATTCATTTTCGGTACATTTTAAAGAAAAAGCGATTGTAGGATATGTTTTCCCAGTGCTAGCATATTAACCCTTAACTCGAAAGATCGGTCTTTTAGACCGCTAGGAACTTTTGTTTCTTTAATATTTCCTACACTGTTTAACACACGGCGTTTGGCTCTTAGCTATGTACCACAAAGATTAGGTCTAAGTGGTACATAGCTAAGAACCAAACACCGTGTATTAAACAGTGTAGGAAATATTAAAAGACCAAAAGTTGCTAGCGGTCTCAAAGACCGATCTTTCCAGTTAAGGGTTAATAACAGTATTTATTTATTTAAAAATGATAGAGAAAAACCCACCAGGCCTTTTCTTCACCTCTACCAGAGGATTACAACTACAATATTGAGAATACATTAAAATTACAATTACAATTAATATTAAATTTGCAGTTAAAATTACAGTAAAAATCAAAGTACTAAGACATGACTTGATTAATAAAACAAGACAATTTGTTGTAGAAGTTAAGAACAAATAAATAATTATTTACTGAAGTACAAATTGAACGTAGAATAACTATATAAGGATGAATTACTTGAGATTGAAATGCTAGAATAAGAGAAGTATTTACAAGAAGCTATGTCTGAACGAATCTCAATGACTGATCAAGTGCCTAATAGGTTTGCGTTTTAATTGAATTGTATTTCGATAGTTCCTGATGCTAGCAGGTAGCGAATTCCAGAGTCTTGACAAGGCTGCTGTGAAGATGGGATAAGTAATATTGTTAGTATATAGGTATATTCTTATCATATGAATACGTCATCCAACATAATTAGCTTCCGTACTTTAAGAGACTCATTAATAAATATTTACATTAATTTTCTTGTAACGTATCGTCACTGGCCACATGTTTAAGTTTTTGTGTCAAAACTTCAAGAAAAAAATATAGGGTAAACTAGGGTCTGTTGGACAGTCGGGCATGTTGGACACTCTGTATTTTAACGTGTTACCTCGCCACTTGTGGGCACCATATTCCGTTAGAAGTCAATGACGGAAGTAGCCCCACTCGTGACTACTTTCGTCATTGACTTCTAGCGGAATGTGGTGCCCACAAGTGGCGAGGTAACACGTTAAAGTACAGAGTGTCCAACATGCCCGACTGTCCAACAGACCCTAGTTTACCCTATAGTTTATTTAAAGACACTCGCAACTGCCGAAGATATATCAGCGTCGACGGTGTACCGGAATTTTGTCTCGCAGGAATTCTTTTACGTGCCAGTATATGTACTGACATGAGCCTGTCGCATTTAAGTACACTTAATGCTTGCCTATGGACACGAATATCACGGCTAAAACCCTATTGATAGCGATGGCCTTCTGAGATGAAAAAGTAATTTGGGTGAGGAAGTAGCCTATGGTGTGGATCCTACGCTGCAAAAAGTCCGATGCACTTAAAAGAATCTTACGACATTCGATAGATGAATATTACTGTATCATGCACTACAATTACTACTTTCAGTTCATATTGGTCTATGGACTAAAACCCCTTGTCTTCTAGTAATTTCTTACTACAGTAATAATAACTCTATTAACATATTTTTAGCTCGACCATACTACAGTATACTACGCTCATTAGATGAGAGGTAACTATCATAATGACATACATTAAAGAACTGTGCTTCATTATGTTATTGTAACTATCGATTTCCAACTAAGCATATGCGATATTGATTAATATCGTACACGCAATATCCCCACGCCTTGAGAACACCAATCCAAAATGACAGGCGCGAGTTTTGAAAGTGACATTATTCGAACCACTCAAATAAACATTAACCCACTTCAAACATTCCACTGGGAGCCCTTCCCCAGATAAATTTTACAAATTGCACAATCAACAACATGTATTTAAAGTAAAATAAATTCTGTTCATATTAATTTTAATATTCTAATAAATTGAGTTCATTTCTTGTGTTTTAATGTGTGTTGCCTTGAGGTTAAGATATCCATTCCAAGCCCTGCAAAAAATTAATAAATACGGCGCACATGCCTGCCATCTGTTGCACTACATGGGAATACGCTGAAAATACACGCATGTTCACCATTTCATTATCACTAAAGTAACAAGGTAAGATATTCGTAAAAAACTTAAAAATTAAACATTTAATTATGGTCGAACAAAAACAGTCGTATGCATCTTGCCTATAATGATAATTAAGACGCGCTTATGAAAATTATGAAATTGGCTTACGTTCGTTTCATAAATATATACTCGCGTCTTAATTACTACCATTATAAGCTCGTTGCATAACATACTATAGTGACACCTCGATATCATAAAGTAAATGCAGCAAATTGCACGATTACACAGATTTCCAAGGATATTTTGCAATATGATATTAACAAGTGGATATATATGTAAAAGAGAACGTTACTGTCTTTAATTCCGCTTTAAATAACATTCAGTGAAGCGGGTGCACGGTAGCTGCAAGTCAGAAGGACGCGTATTCGATTTCCGATGGGATTATATATACATAAATATATTTTTTTCATAAATTTAAACCTTCTGGCTGCACTATGGCCTTGGGGTTCAGTGATTCTCTAAAAGGAATGAGTACCAGGGCGTTTTCCGTAGGTCTGACATCCCTACTGCTATTCAGTGCCGACTTTCTCGTGAGGTGAGAAACTTAACATCTCGACACTCTAACAAACTTTCGGGGTCTATAATGACATAGCTTTGCTTTTTCAATGAATGTAACAATCTTATCATGTTAGTATTTTGTCCTTTTCACTTTTTGTTAAATTTCAATGCTTGTGTAGGGTAGAGTAGCATAAATCGCACCGCTTCCTAAATGGCACCACTGCTAGTTTAAAACAGGTTACTGTAGTAGTGTGGCATCTAGTGGTATTGTTACAATCTACCATATGAACTTCCACCATATCACTTGATTTCTGCCACTTCTTTGTGTCTGCAGCGTGGTGATAGTGTATTTAATATAATCGCTCAGGTGGATGTATATTTATTTGACATTTTGTAACTAAATAACGGATTTGTATGCAAAGGAATCTATAATCTTAAGAATTTACTGGTTTAAAGAAATATTAAAGAACTTTTAACTTAGTAGGATTTTGGAACATGTGGTGATTATAGGTTAGAATGAAGGAAATAATAACTTGTAATCTAGTTTCTCAATTCACACCACTTTGTAGGTGCCTAATTCGCACCGGTGCGATATGAGCAACTGTAGCAATTTTAGCCGTACAAAAGAAGTACACAAAAATTTTAACTGAACGAGGAATGCAATAGGTGGGTGCAATATCAAGTGGTGAGAAGGGCGTTAATACAACAAGTGTGTGTTGTACAAGTGCACTAGGTATTTTGTACCACCTATGATAATTTTCAAACGTCAAATACTGCATCCTACATTATCAGCTGGTGTTCCTCCAGGATCGTTATTTGATTGCTCAGAGTCAGGTTACATCATCAGTGAACTATTTGTCGAATAGCTCATACATTTTATTTGCCACTCAAACCTGTCATAGAAAAAAGTGTTGCTTCTGTATGTACACCTATATGACCCATTCCAAAAATTTAGAAGCTAGATTATCTCGGGAAAATGGTGTGCTCCTGTTTCAGCTTCCTCGTTATAATACTCATAGGCCCAGCCTTTAGATGTCTCCATCTTCAAGCCATTTCAGACAGCCATATCATGAAGCGGTTCGTGATGCAGTTTACAGTCTGAACTGCCTGGTGAAGCACATGGCAAATGTGTAACAATAAAAAACGCATTTAGGAAGTTTAAACATTAGGTAATTTATGCTCTATTTTTTCAATTTCATTTGAAGATGTGTTACTCTCTTTCATTAATTTCAACAAACTTGTAATTTGCATTTATTACATTATTCACATTAAATACTGTTCAATATGTTCAATATTAAAAGCTTTCCTTCATCCTGTTCCCTGCAGATAAAGAGGTGCTATTTAAGAAACCGCAGGTGCTATTTAGGAAACTAGTTGCTTAAATGGCACCACTGACAATTGTTTCGAAAATGTCATCCTAATTAAAAAGTATTAAATCAAATTCAAGTATTCTTTTTTACATGAAAGGTAAATGTTCTTGGAATGTATCTCTGTAAAGAAATGCAGAAAATAAAAACTGTATTGTTCAATAAAAATTATTAATGGTAAAGTGGTGCGATATAGGTAACCTTACCCTATTTTGTGACCTGATGGAGTGTAAGAGAAGACACGGTCTGCCAGTATAAATAAATAAATAAATAAATAAATAAATAAATAAATAAATAAATAAATAAATAAATAAATAAATAAATAAATAAGCAAGTAAATGAATTAATAAGTGAGCAAGTAAATGAATGAATAAGTAAGCAAATAAATGAATGAATAAGTAAATAATGAATAAATAAGTAAATGAATGAATAAATAAGTAAATGAATGAATAAACAAGTAAATGAATGAATAAATAAGTAAATGAATGAATAAACAAGTAAATGAATGAATAAATAAATAATTTATTAATTAAATTAATTTATTTATTTATTTAAATTAAATAAATAAAAATAATATTTTCCCTTTAAAATAAGTGGCAGTAATTACACTAACTTACTACACTTGCAGTTTCAGATTTAAGGAACCGGATCCGGTTTAAAATGCGATTGAACCATATGACATCAGTCTCGAGTTTGAAAGAAAAAGAGGCCCCATTCAGAAGCCATTACCAAGACTCACAGACGCACGCAGATGATCATTTTACATCCCCACATTACGACCTGGCTAGGACTATTGGTTTCGCAGTAATCTTTATTATAGGTCTTCTCGACCTTTGTTACGCACCCATTATGACAAAGCGGAATTCACGACTACGATGATGAGATGCCAACAGAGATTATTGTCAGTTGAGTCAGTGAACGAGAAATGTATCTTATTTGCAATAAATATATTTTTAATGATGTAAACTTCTGCATTCCGGCAAGATGAAGTGGAATTCGTGGTTCACAAAGTTTTTTTTTTTTTTTGGCATGTTTTCGCTTCGTATCGGTGTCGTTTGGCAGAACTCCTCACTTCTTTTATTAACAGTAATAATTAGAATAATGACAATAATAATCATAATCGTGATGTAATTTCGATCCGTGTACTGCGATCAAATCTTATGACTAGCGTTACCACAGGAGGCAACTTGGAACTTCGTAAAAATATGGGTAGAAAAGAATGTTAGGAATAGCTATAAAGTACAGCGCTTACGTTTCTACGATATACGATCAGTTGTTCATGCATGAGATATCCATAAATTAGTCAATAAGCACTGCATTTTTTCTAGGGATTCTACAACCACGGCCGTTTTTTCACTTCAAATCTCATGTAATTAGGCTATATCTTACCAAGGCGCTTTCAATCCTCAGATTTCTGAAAATCAATAGTTAGGGGAGAGTCGGGTAGTATCGGACATCGGGTAATATCAGACAGTGCGTTTCTTTCATCTACCACCATATGGTAGTACCTGAATGACATGGTTACGTTTCTCTATGCGACATCACAGGAACGTAACCATGTCAATCAGGTACTATCGTCGTGTGATAGATGAAAGAGACTCACTGTCCGATATTATCCGATGTCCGATACTACCCGACTCTCCCCTAATTCATGTAGTGTCATTCGTATAGTTAGTTCAAGTAGTAAGATCTATTTAGCCTTCCTCTTTTCCTCGTCCTTGGCTTCCTCAATTCAAAAAGTTTTTTTTTTTCAATGATAGGGCCCTTAATTTGTCGTTATTCCTCTCGACTCTATGAACGGCTCATAGATGTGGGTCTAGAATCTTTCGTCACAAATATTTCGTCACCGGCCAGTTTAGCCACTGGCAGTTCGTTACAATGAAAATTTGGTCACAATACCTATTGCTCACAATGATAAGTTGGTCACAATACCTGTTCGTCACCATAATAAGTTGATTACAAGTATTTTTTCGTAACATGTGACATGTTCGTTACTATAATAACTTCGTCACAGTACTACTTGCTGCCAATATGAATGAATGAATATTGTAATCTTAAAAATCTTATTAATTGTATTAGGCCTATGTCAACGTATTTCTTCTTTTTCTTGCGTGGAAATATGCTGCTTGTCATTTTTTCTATTTCCACGCTGATTTCTGCCGTCTCTCTCTGAAGGAGTGCCAGAAGATGTTATAGTGAGGGGTGCGCTTTTCCCATTAAAGGTTAAGTCGCCTATGCCAAGCTTCATAGGTGTTTGTTGTTTTTCGTAATTCCATTGAGGTCCTATCATAGCAGTTCCATAGGTTCAGTGGGAAAAGGGGTTGTTGTCTCCCACGACCGCATCTTCGATCTCTAATGAAATTGTCTTCCGCATATTCGAAAATTGAGAGCAGTTCTTCCTCAGCCACCTCTCGCAGCTGGTCAAATGCAAGTGTCACATCGTCTACGGGAACAAATGTTAAGGCAATAAAGGAATGAAAATGAACTAGAAGTTCATTGTTTTCCTCCCTCATGTGGTCTTCGTTGATTCCTTCAAGCTGTATACGTCTAGAGAATGCTTGGGCAAGATGAAAGACACATCCAGCAATCGTTGACTGTTCCAATGGCACTCAAAAATGCAGATTCGTAATCAACCGAAATAAAAGCCGGCATCAAGGTTTTATTAAGTTGAGTAACAATTTCTTCTTTTAGTGTTTCAAATATAATCCGTAATTCGTAATGTGTTACGAATCGTCCGGTAACGACATTGTAAAGTATTACGAATCGTCCTAGTGACGAAAAATTTGTGGCGAATGATCCGGATCCCCATAGATGTCGCTAGTGCCGAGTACCGTAGACTATTTCGTTCGTCAGAGACTATCCAGAGTGCACCACAGACTGATTCACATTAGGCCTGCATTCGTAATGAATGATGAAGATGGATAATTTTTGGGATGTCATATGGAAACCGATGTAACCGGAGAAAACGCCTGTTCTGTCTTGACTGCGGACTTGTCCAACACAAGTTATAAATTCAGGATAGAACGGGATTTGAATCCGCGCCCTCCGACTTATTAGCTTAGCACTGAGTCACGGTTATTCAAACAGTTTCTTTGGCCACCTGTTCTCTCTCAATCTTACCACGTGACCTAGTCATCCTAACTCTCTCTTCTATTTTCTCTCTTATCGGTTCTTCTGCCTTCATTTGGTTGCGTATTACTTCATTATGGACGTTATCCTTTCTTGAATTCCTAGCTTCTCTTCTCATTAATCCATTTCCAATAGGTAATTTTATGTTTTATATTCATTAGGCCTAATAATCTATTATTTGTTTCCGACTTGAATGACAGATTTAACCATAGATGTTACTACACGTTTAAAATTGCATAATAAACAAACAAGTGAGCACAATTTTAAATTGACAGCACTAACTCCGTCTGGAGAGGTAAATTTCCGTATTTTACTATATGCTTTACCTATACAGCGGGATATACGAAATGGGATCACAAGCGCAATGAAGATGTAATGGAAGAATTACAACTAGAACCTGTAATTAATCACGTAAAACATTATCAGAACAACTGGATAAATCATCTACATCGCATGCATATAGATAGAATCCCAAAAGTAATGCTTCACTATCGTCCAAACGGGAAGAGATCTCTCGGTCGTCCAAAGAAGCGCTGGATTAAAAATTAAACTGTGAGATCGTAACAGGTCATTTGACCTAATACTTGAAGGGAAGAAGAAGAAGACTATATGCTTTACCATCTTCATTTCGGAACTGCTTACCGGTTCCATATTATAGACCTACTATTAAATGAGCTATTTTTGTGGGCGTTTATTTACAACTTTTATATTTAAAAGGGAACTAAAGATTTTTATAAGATGGGAGGAATGTTCGATGACGTTTCAAAATGCTTCATTGGATAAAGGAAGGTGAACAATAAACCATTTACCATTTACTTTAACCAGTGAATAGTAACAATTTCTTATAAATCAAATAAGAACAATAAGAAAATATAAGTTGGCTCAAATAATATAACAAAAACTACATAATAATAAGAGAATAACTCATGTTATACATTCTAGTAAAAATACATAGTAAATAATTACGCACCCAACACTACCACACACGCCAAAATGGCATACGAATTTAACAATATAAAACGACACGCATACCTATTACACTTTATAAATCTTGAGCAAAAATATAACATGCACACCGACAAGCAATCCTGCCCCAAATACTAAAATGGACCATTTGTCAATATATTTAAGAAAAATGCTAAAATCAACTCTTTGCCGTCATTTTTCTTCCCACCATAACTAACCGTGGTACTTAATAGTTCTTATACAGGAAATGACTAAGATGAACCCGCTTACACATCAAAATAGTTCCAGAAGAATAATACTGGGACTGCCCAAAAGGACACGTGTTTCGGAGCCTGTAGTAGGCCGCCACGAATTATTTTCAGCATTCTGTGAACACTTATTAGCATGCCGAATCGTCTCCTCGAATATAATGTTGATGAGGTCATTATTAAAGAATAATTAAAAAAATTGAGAATTATCGTTATCAGAAACAATGTTAAAATTTCAGGGAACGGGGACCTCAGAGGTGCAGTAGAAATGTGCCAGATGTCTTCTATTCAAACCACTGTCGAAAAGACGCGACATCAACTGATCTGAATTTGTTTGTTGGTCTATAACTTCGTCTTCTGATATCGATGTTTCATTTCCTAATCTTCTACAGGAATATATTCCTGATCAAAAGTTTCGGAATCACTAACTTGATCCATCTTTACACAAAACAGCACAAAAAACACTAAACACAAACAGAAACCGGTAAAACTAACTAGCATCTACTCATTACTGTGTGTGAATGCTATATGAGCATAGAATTCCACTCGCAAGGAAGAAGTAAAAAAAAACACCACCAGATTAAGCAATATCACTAACTTCTGTAGCATCTAGTAAGGAAAAAGTTAATGGAAGAATGGAAACTTATATATTCGGGATATAATACTTAGCAGCGAAAATGGGACTCAAACGAGTTAACTCGGGTTAATAAATTTTGACACAAGTTAACAACCCGAGTTAACTCGGGTTAATCAGGGAAGTGGTTAATACCCTAAGGGTGAAACCTAACCATTTTCCCCCATTACTATATATGCTAATGGATTATGGTGATTTTCCAGTTTGAAGGTTGAATTTTCTTTTGCCAACTTTGTTTCGAATTTCGATACTGAGAAATACTACAACTGGTAGTGATTTTCTAACTCTTATGTTGGTAGCATGAACAGCTGTTGTCGGCAGTGTAAATTCTGAAAATTCAAATTGTTATAGATTTCTGAGCCGATTACTGGAACCTATTGAAATTCGAACATACTAATAATTAATATCAGTATTATATTAATACATAGCTTAATAGTTATTTTATGTGTTGCGTTGCGTTGTGGTTACAATTCAAGATTATAGTTAGATAAGTGTAAATAAATATAACGTAATGGTATGATACATACACTTGGGTGATCGATAGAAAATGCGCACAGAGACAGCAATTAAAACTAGAAAAGCAAAATTATTAGGCGTAAGTATTCTTAACCATACATTTTAAAGTGGCATTCGGTTTTCGGAGTTTGTACTAATCATTTTAGGTGATCAAACAAAATACATTTTTAGGTTAGGGCTCGTGAATCGTCAAAGTCAAAGTCAAAGCATGTTGTCAGACAAAATATATAAATCTACTAATTTCCAACATAATGTGCGAGAGGTCTAGGACGAAAATGTAGACCTGCTCTTTTACAAATTAATTATTGAACCACTTAGAAAACACCTCCCAACATAAAGATGAGGTGTATTAAATAAGTAAAAAGCAAGACATCGTTATTCTTAATAGTACATTATTATTATTATTATTATTATTATTATTATTATTATTATTATTATTATTATTATTATTATTATTATTATTATTGAACATGGCATTGTGATGTTACCCTCTTTGGTGATATCTGGTATTAGTTGGCAACATTGAAGAGACGGCCAAATTAACCTTTTAGGAACTGTTCTTACGTGATCCTCACTATAGCAAAGGAATTCTGCTTCATATAGACTATTTTTATCTTGCAGATTTTGAATTATAGCCTAGTGTAAAGAGACGAAGGCGTAACTAGGAGTGACACTGGAGGCGTAGACCTATTAGTGAGTTACTATTTCGGTTCAATGCTTCTAGAAAAGAGAAGCTCGATAAAAATGCAAGATTCCGTCTTTGAACAAATACGGCGTAATTCCATAGCATGGCGACTTCAATTATACTTCCTTTTCGAGCACTGCATGATTATAATTTTTGCACCGGCTGGCTTTGAACTGAAAAACTCAGGGCTAATTACTGCATAGTGATTACAATTGTCGCATTCTTCTATAACAGTAGTACAAATGTTGCTTTCTACATGTACTTCCCAGCAAAGTGACAAGTAACAAATGTTTAAGTGCCTGCAATTACAACCAATGACTGTCATCACCCGAACGACTGGCATAATTCACACACTTGTTGTTGTCACTGATAAGGGACCGGAACTGAGCAGTGTTAACCGAATAGCCAGGTCGACTTGTCACTTTCCATTAATTGCACGCCCACACAGATTCTGTGATGCATACGGACACGTCTCACGTGCGGCTGACAAGTCTAGAGCTCACCCAAGGCTTCGATCCCTGGCATATCTAGTGATAGTTGCGGCGGCCAAAGAAGCTCACAGACACGTTTTCCTGTAATTACTTTGGTGTCCTCTATTACTCCTAACACGATTGCCATGTAATTGCCGAATCACCTGAATAGCTCCTGTGTTATAAAAGCAAAGCTGGAGGCAATACAACGAACGCTTCTCCCCTTCACTTTTATAACATTTGTACGGCTATTATTCCTTCATTTCTTGACGACTTCACCTCTACTAGTCCGTGAACAGTCTCTATAATTATGTACGAGTTCGTGTGGCCTATGATATTAACGATAATAAAACTATCAGCATCATCAAACATAATCTAACTAACCTAACTAGGCCCTTCAGTACGCGCGGGTTCCTTAGCATTGATTCACTTTCGCTAAGTAATAAGTTGTAAATTAAATATTTTAGTCTCATATAACGTGAATACGTTAGGAGAAAATCCACAGACGGTGAGGAAAACACGGGAATTTTACTTGAAGGAAGTAGACATGGGTTTGGAAATAAATGCCGATATGATTATGTCTCGTGACCAGAACATAGTCCGAAATTTAAATATAAAAATTGGAAATTTATCCTTTGAAAAGGCGGAAAAGTTCAAATATCTTAGAGCAACAGTAACAAATATAAATGACAGTCGGAAGGAAATTAAACGCAGAATAAATATGGGAAATGCCTGTTATTATTCGGTTGAGAAGCTTTTGTCATACAATTAATATTAGAGGAGAAAATTCACTTCGGCGCCGGAGATAGAACCCGGGTCCAAGCTCACTCACCATTGAGCTACGCCGAAGTCCAATCCAAAGCATCGGATCGAACTCCCCTCCTCCAGTGTTTTTCCCTTTGTGACCTGACTCCTCGGCGCCGGAGCGAATGTTTCTCCTCAATATTAATAGTTACCATAACAGATATATTCTGTAGGACCAAAAAATATTAATCTTCACGTAGTTTTGTCATCCAGTCTGCTCTCGAAAAACCTATCAGTTTGAATTTATAAAACAATTATATTACCGGTTGTTCTGTATGGCTGTGAAACTTGGACTCTCACTTTGAGAGAGGAACAGAGGCTAAGAGTGTTCGGGATTAAGGCGTTTAGGAAAATATTTGGGGCTAAGAGGGATTACGTTACAGGATAATGGAGAAAGTTACACAACGCAGAACTGCATTGTATACTTCACCTGACATAATTAGGAATATTAAATCCAGGCGTTTGAGATGGGCAGAGCATGTAGCACGTATGGGCGAATCCAGAAATGCATATAGAGAATTATTTGGGACACTGGAGGGAAAAAGACCTTTGAGGAGGCCGAGACGTAGATGGGAGGATAATATTAAAATGGATTTGAGGGAGGTGGAAGATGATGATAGAGAGTGGATTAAACTTACACAAGATGGGAACAGATGGCGGGCTTTTGTGAGGGCGGCAATGAACCTATGGGTTCCTTATAAGCCATTTGTTAAGTAAGTAAGTCTCATATAACGTGAATACGTTAGGAGAAAATCCACAGACGGTTAGGGAAAACACGGGAATTTTACTTGAAGCAAGTAAAGAGATAGGTTTGGAAATAAATCTCGAAAAGACAAAGTAGGCTATATGATTAAGTCTCGTGACCAGAACATAGTACGAAATGGAAATATAAAAATTGGAAATTATCCTTTGGAAAGGTGAAAAGTTCAAATATCTTGGAGCAACAGTAACAAATATAAATGACACTCGGAAGGAAATTAAACTCAGAGTAAATATGGAAAATGCCTGTTATTATTCTGTTGAGAAGGCTTTGTCATGCAGTTTGCTCTCAAAAAACCTGAAAGTTAGAATTCATAAAACAGTTATATTACCGGTTGTCCTGTATAGTTGTGAAATTTGGACTCTCACTTTGAGAGAGGAACAGAGATTAAAGGTGTTCGAGAATAAGGTGCTTAAGAAAATATTTGGGGCTATGAGGGATGAAGTTACAGGGAAATGGAGAAAGACAGCGTAGAACTACACGCATTGCATATTCTTCACCTGACATAATTAGGAACATTAAATCCAGACGTTTGAGATGGGCAGGACATGTAGCACGTATGGGCGGTTCCAGAAATGCATATTGAGTGTTAGTTGGAAGGCCGGAGGGAAAAAGACCTTTGGGGAGGCCGAGACGTAGATGGGAGGATAATGTAAAAATGGATTTGAGGGAGGTGGGATATGATAGTAGAGACTGGATTCCTACCTTCGGTAATCATTCACGGTTAGAATCTCTGTAACTCGTGACAACAAAAGTGAAAGAGAGCGACAGAAGAATTGAATATAGTCGTAAGATATTACAGCACACAGTATAGATTGACATTGTCCAGCTCCATGCTAATTGTCGTTGGTATCGTATGTCGTATTCTGAATCCAACGTTTTTCATGGTCTACCAGATTGTTACGTTCTCATGGTAGTGTCGCTGGAAGTGATATACTCAAAATAATATCTTTAAATAAATGAATGCCTTTAAAAGTCTGCGCTGTCTGTCTTTTATACGCATTTTCTTATTATGGCCATTAATTATTCCGAATGAAACAAAACAAATTAATTTGAGGAATTGGAGAAAACTTAGGGCCTAATGTACGTATTAAGAAACAATATGAGAAGAGCAAATAACTCGATAAAGCACTTTCCAATGAATAACGCGACTATAAGAAACGTTGGAAAGCTGAAAGAATATAAATAATTAGGACAACAGATTGACTACTCATAAAATTATCACACGAAAATTGAAATTCTAACGTAACGATGTCAGTGAACGTAGTAGGCTACAGGCCCCTGATTCCGCCTGGAAAACCATTTAATACATCCCATATGTCTGGAGTGATATTTGGGCTGCCTAAACAAAAATGATCGGCTCAATTCAGACACCGTGTCTGTGTGTGTGTGTGTGTGTGTGTGTGTGTGTGTGTGTGTGTGTGTGTGTGTGTGTGTATGTTTTTATGAAAATAAACAAAGTGTTTTATTGGCATGGAGAAGTATAAACAAGTTACTGTTGTCCGAATTCCGTTTACGTGTAGAAAGTCTTTTTTGCAGACTATCCTTTGTGCTTTATTAAGGTTATTTCTTATTGTTTATGTTGTGTCATGTGAGTTTTGAGTGTAAGTAGGGTAGTTACATCTTATATTCTAAACGATGCTACCTGAAAATGTGGCTCGAGCTCTTATTGGCTTTAAAAATTGATGGACGCAGTATAGGCCTTCGTTACATTGCAAATGTAATGAATAAGCCTACGAACACAGTCCTAAACATAGGTAGTTGACCCTTGTGAGTGTGATGTCTATTACCATTATTATTAAACCCTTACTTACTGGCTTTTAAGGGACCCGGAGGTTCATTGCCACCCTCACATAAGCCCGCCATTGGTTCCTAGCCTGAGCAAGATTAATCCATTCTCTATCATCATATCCCACCTCCCTCAAATCCACTTGTCCACGCCTGTGGAGTAACGGTTAGCACTTCTAGCCGCGAAACCAGGTGTCCCGGGTTCAATTCCCGGTCGGGACAAGTTACCTGGTTGAGGTTTTTTCCGGGGTTTTCTCTCAACCCAATATGAGCAAATGCTGGGTAACTTTCGGTGTTGGACCCCGGACTCATTTCACCGGCATTATCACCTTCATCTCATTCAGACGCTAAATAACCAAAGCTGTTGATAAAGCGTCGTAAAATAACCTAAAATAAAATAAATCAAATCCACTTTAATATTATCCTCCCATTTACGTCTCGGCTCCCTAAAGGTTGTTTCCCCTCCGGCCTCCCAACTAACACTCTATATGCATTTCTGGATTCGCCCATACGTGCTATATGTCTTGCCCATCTCAAACGTCTGGATTTAATGTTCCTAATTATGTCAGGTGAAGAATACAATGCGTGCAGTTCTGTGTTGTGTAACTTTCTCCATTCTCCTGTAGCTTCATCCCGCTTAGCCCCAAATATTTTCCTAAGCATTTATTCTCAAACACCCTTAACCTATGTTCCTCTCTCAAAGTGAGAGTCCAAGTTTCACAACCATAAAGAACAACCGGTAATATAACTGTTTTATAAATTCTTACTTTTAGATTTTTTGACAGCAGACTGGATGATAAAAGCTTTTCAACCGAATAATAACAGGCATTTCCAATATTTATTCCGTGTTTAATTTCCTCCCGAGTATCATTTATATTTGTTACTGTTGCTCCAAGATATTTTAACTTCTCCATCTCTTCAAAAGATAAATTTCCAATTTTTATATTTCCATTTCGTACAATATTCTCGTCACGAGACATAATCGTATACTTTGTCTTTTCGGGATTTACTTCCAAACCTATCTCTTTACTTGCTTGCAGTAAAATTCCCGTGTTTTCCCTAATCATTTGTGGATTTTCTCCTAACATATTCACGTCATCCGCATAGACAAGCAGCTGATGTAGGCTAACCCGTTCAATTCCAAACCCTCTCTGTTTTCCTGGACTTTCCTAATGGCATACTCTAGAGCAAAGTATTAAACCATATTATTATTATTATTATTATTATTATTATTATTATTATTATTATTACCTAATATTATTGGTCTATCTTTATTCTAATCGTAATGTGTAGTTAGTGGAGGACAAAACATAACCCACCACTTTAACGGGTGGTAGAAGATAGAAATACTCACTCCTTGTTTTGGCATCATATGATGATTATACGTGTGAAATAAACTTTGATCGGAGGTTGCATTCGAGCGTGTGTTCGATTCCCGCTTGGGCTGGTTACCTGTTCGAATTTTTTTTCTGAGATTTTCCCCAACTGTAAGAAGAATGTCAGGTAGTCATACGTGGTGATTCTTCGGTCTTGTCTCGCGAATACCATCTCGTTATCACCAATTTCATCCACTCTAAATAGCCTAATAGTCGATACAGCGTCGTTAAAATAGGCGACTTAAAAGGTACGTTTAAACACACATACTGACTTGATGAAACGCGAACTGTTAGAAATGTAGCTATAGCTAGACATCAAGTGGGTTAGCAGTAAAATACAAACACAGTGATTCCTATGAAGCGTGAAATGTTGGAAGTGTGTGAACGTGAAGTCTATTACGCTATAGTATAAATGCAGTGATTCAATTTAAACATGGCCTGTTTAACTGCCTGTGTGTGGTTGCAAATTCTCCACAGCTCCAGTAAGTTACGAACTTATGATGAAATCGAAAACGTTTATTGGTTTTATCGGAATTATCCAAGATAATTGTATCGTTCTTTCTAGTTCTGTAGTTTATCTTGTCATAAATGTAGATTGACTTGTACTAAGTTAGGCCTATAAATTTGAATTTCCGCTTGAAATTGCAGGCGTGTTGATATATCCTTGCCAAATACTATTTTTATGTGACAGTGGTTCTAGCGACAGATTCTGATAGCCTACCTTAGTTTGATTTCTAATAGGGAAGTGAAGATTTATCCTTTCCACATAGGCCCTACTGTGTGTGTGTGTATGTGTAGCTTCTCTTATGATTTTTCTGGTCTAAATTCATAATGACCACTTCTCAAATTCTCCCTCCACTTGTAGATGTCAGATTTCAAGTATTTCAGTATTTTTAGGGTTAAGATAGAACAAGCTAATGAGAAAATTCCTTGAAAGTTTACTATTTATTATTATTATTATTATTATTATTATTATTATTATTATTATTATTATTATTATTATTAAAATTAAATTAAAGTAATAAGCCTATATTCTGTCAGAGATTTTTAGTACCTATTGAAATAAAATTTTATTTTCACAAACATGTGGATTTCATATGCACATGCAATTAGAATGCAGGGTCTAATACCATTAACAATTTATTTTTTCTCTACACATGATTCACACTTAAAACTTTACTTTGTGTTAAGGGTTAATGTGATCGAAAGCGGAATATGAATCTATAACTTAGTCTGAATTTTATCATCGACGCTAAATAATCCAGTAGTTGATACTGGGTCGTTAAACAATCGTAATCCTTGTGCTACCATATTTTTTGTTGACTAATTATTGCTGTTGGCTAGCACATTAATAATAGTAAACATAATCATAATAATAATAAATGTCACTGGCCTAAATATCATTGCCATTAATATTATTTTCTTCATTGTCCATATTATTATTATTATTATTATTATTATTATTATTATTATTATTATTATTATTATTATTATTATCATCATCATCATCATCAGGTCTATTATTATTACTGTTATCATCATCTTTATAATTAGGTCTATTTATTATTATTATTATTATTATTATTATTATTATTATTATTAATATGTGGGTCCACACCTGTGGATTAACGGTTAGCGTGTCTGGCCGCGAAACCAGGTGGCCCGGGTTCGATTCCCGGTCGGGACAAGTTATCTGGTTGAGGTTTTATCCAGGGTTTTCCCTCAACCCAATATGAGCAAATGCTGGGTAACTTTCGGTACTGGACCTCGGACTCATTTCACCGGCATTATCACCTTCATCTCATTCAGACGCTAAATAACCTAAGATGTTGATAAAGCGTCGTAAAATAACCTACTTAAAATATTATTATTATTATTATTGTTGTTGTTATTATTATTATTATTATTATTATTATTATTATTATTACCTAATGAAGATTTTTCCTCGTTCAGCCAACATTATTTCAGTCCTGAACCAACACTACACAGTGAAAAGTAGCGGAATTCTGATGGCAGCATGGAGTAAAGTCACCGCTTAAAGCAATTCACAGGTAACGTTTTCAGAAAACGTAATGAAAATGAGAATTTGGTTTTACGTAGCCTACAAGTTATAATCTATGACATGCTTATTCATTGAACTTTCAGGTTTTCACTTTCATTTCCGTGCTTTTTGCCATTTAAATTTCATTAAACGCCATTTAAATGCCTTTGCGTGAGGACTACACTTGTGCATTGCCTGTAATCTTTAACACAAGTTTCCTCCCACTTAAGTTTCTCAACGTTTTTGTATATGTAAAGCATTCACTGTAGAAGGTTTTCTGTCTAAATGTAATGGAATTTTGACGTTATGTTGAGAAATGCCTATTGAAGAGAATGACATAGGCCTAAGGTTTTCATCCGACACTAGAGGCATAATGCTGTACAAGATACGAACATTTTAATTGTTGTTTAGTCAACTGTCCGAAGACAGGTCAGAACCTCACAAGTGATACCAACAAGGTACCACTTATGAGGCAACTAGGCCAGGAGATAATAGAGTAGGGTGGCCAGTTCCTTCCCCCCCCACTCCATTACATACATCGTCGACTAGCTACATATTACACTAGTCAGACTTCAGATGCATACAAACAATGTTCTTCCTCTGACACATATTATCGTCAAGTGAGATATACTGCCTGATAACAGATGTACATATCAGCCAGAACCTCAATCAGAGGATGATTTTAATTGTAAAAAAATATCAGAACAAGAAAGGAGAGAAAGGAGAATTAAATTTAAAAATCCACATCCTGCCTCTTTATAATTTACTAATCCCATAGGCATATGTTACTTTGTAGAAACATTCCTTCTGAATAGAAAATAATAACTTTTATGTGAAAATCTCGCAAACCTTCTACATTTAACATTTTGAAAAAAAAAAAAAAACTCATTGGAATAGAATAAGTTATAATAGGGTATAATTTTTTTTGAAAACAAATACGAGTAGGGACTCTAACATTTTGTAACACAGACCTAGGCCTACTTGAGGCATGATTATTATGAAGTATAAATTTCAAAGTAGTTGACCGAAAACTGTAGGATTGAGAATTTTCACCTGTGCCATGCCTTAAGGGGACACGCTACTGAGTTTTCGTCAATTTTGGTCAATGTTAAAAGTTAATTTTTTTTTTTTTTTTTTACTGATGAACTGTACTGACTAGGAACAAACCCATGCACCATTTCATTGTAGGTAGTCTTAGCATCATTTTAAAAGTTTAAGAAACAAATTATCTTTATATGAGACCCAGATATTTGTTTACTAAAATTATAAACACTTTTTTAATTATATTTTTTCCGAGTACATTTTTCAACATAAAATTTTGAAAATAATTGTGCACATGTAACTCATCAACATCTATTCGATTTTAAAATTTCAAAAACTTACAATCAAAATTGTGGAGATTAGAAATCTCAGTAGCATGTCCCCTTAACACAAGCTGAAGCTAGATCTCTGGGACTAAGAGAGAAATTTCCACTTTCATAGTGAGAATCGAACCAAAGTTCTCTCGAATTGTAGGCACAAATACTAGGACGTAAGCACTAATAAGAGAACATTAGACTATTGTTATTATTATTATTATTATTATTATTATTATTATTATTATTATTATTATTATTATTATCATCGAAGTGGAAATATAAAAATTGGAAATTTATCCTTTGAAAAGGTGGGAAAGTTCAAATATCTTAGAGCAACGGTAACAAATGTAAATGATACTCGTGAGGAAATTTGAACGCAGAATAAATAAGTATGGGAAATGCCTGTTATTATTCGGCTGAGAAGCTTTTGTCAACCAGTCTCCTCTCAAAAAGCTGAAAGTTAGAATTTATAAAACAGTTACAGGCCTATTACCGTTTGTTCTGTATTGTTGTGAAACTTGGACTCTCACTTTAAGAGAGGAACAGAGGTTAAGTGTGTTCGAGAATAAGGTGCTTAGGAAAATATTTGGGGCTAAGAGGTATGAAGTTTAAGGTAGCAGTCCTACCACCAGTCCTACTATGTGCATCGCTCGTAACGAGACCAGGGGACATCTTTATTACTGAGAATCTTCAAAGTAACAGCCGGACTGAAATTCCTTCGAAGCATTGCTGGTGTCACTCTTTTAGATCAAATGAACAAAAATATACGAAAACAACTAAATATTTTTAATTTGACTGAGAAAGTACAACAACAAAAACATAATTGGTACCAACATATAAGAAGAATGAATGACGACCGGTTGCCTAAAGTAATACTGGACTATGAACCAAGAGGACACAGAAATGTTGGTAGACCAAGAACAAGATGGATAGACGACATGAACTTTGAAGACGGAACAGGCCAATAGGTCTAATCCCTGTGGTTGATAATGATGAGGAAAATGCCGAAAGTTGTACAACGTAGAACTGCACGCACTGTATTTTTCATCTGACATAATTAGGAATATTAAATCCAGACGTTTGAGATGGGCAGGGCATGTAGCATGCATGGGCGAATCCAGAAATGCATGAGAGACCGAAGGGATAAAGACCTTTTGGGAGGCCGAAACATAGATGGGAGGATATTATAAAAATGGATTTGAGAGAGGTGGGATATGATGGTAGAGACTGGATTGATCTTGATAAGGATAGGGACCGATGACGGGCTTATGTGCGGGCGGGAATGAACCTCCGGGTTCCTTAAAAGCTATTTGTAAGTAAGTTATGATTATAGTAATAATAATAATGATAATAATAATAATAATAATAATAATAATTATTATTATTATTATTATTATTATTATTATTATTATTATTATTATTATTATTATTATTATTATTATTCTGGCTAACTGAGCAGTGAAGTTAAAGCAGCTACGAGTGGTGATGAAGCTGTTATGATTATGAAACAGAATTTACCGAATGGGGCATATTCTTGACTTGTAACTAATGAACTAGCGAACTGATGGCTTCGTGGAAGGGAACGGAAATCCATTCCCGCTCATCGCGTCGCATGCAGCTGACACAGATACCCGATGCAAGCGCGTAGGCTTAATATTTGGCTTCCAATTAGACTGGACCTCCAATTAGAACGAGGTCTGGTGCAGCTGCAATTAGCGACGATCCAATTAACGGGCGCTGCAGAGCACTCGACAACATTCCATGAGTAGTCGATGAAATAATAATAATAATAATAATAATAATAATAATAATAATAATAATAATAATAATAATAATAATAATATTGCGATAGCGGAAATTTATGAAATTACAGAAGAAGCGGTAGGCCTACTCTGGGGAAATCTGTCTTATCGCCATCTCTGTCAGCAGAAATTCTAGTCTGAATACGCTTCGATTTGAATATCTTCTTCTCTTTCCCTCTCTCTGAATCCCGTTGCAAATAGGTCTAACATTCTACTAACGATGCAATAGTAATAGATATACAGTAGCCTATACACCAGTTATCGAATAACAGTATGGAAATTCGAGTAACACTATAGTCAGATCATGTCCATTGCGTTCCTAGCAAAAAAAAAAAAAAAAAAAAAAAAAAAGGTGTGACATTTGAAGTCAAAATGTTTAATTCACATGTAAAAGAAGGCGTCAACAACATTTACGTAACAGGCTGCAGTAGGCCTATACGATCAAACTAAGCTCAATATAATGGATCTGTGTGGAAATCACGACACTGCTTTCGAATCCCGCCCACGGTAAAAGCACATGTATATAACGATATATATATATATATATATATATATATGTCACAAAATCCCCTTATGGTACTATCCGAAGTTGTGCCGACCCCACGCTCTGAGAGACCCTCCTTTGTCCTCTACTGTGTGGTAAATATTGTCTGTACGGACAATAAGTCTGAGGTCCAATTACTTGACGTAGAAGCTATCGCTCGAAATGATAAGGTGAACTCGTGTCAAAGTAACACAACCAGAATGTGAATCCAGCGCTAGATGTCGTGATGCAACAATAAAAATAAATGAGCAGGGACTTACTTCGACCAAAGATCTTGCAAAGAAATATGCACCACACTCATCAGAGAGCGCAGATCACGCACTTTGGTAGTCCACACGCTCACACACACGGATCTCAACCTGACATTGTTACGTCACACGGAATGGATCACATTCTATCTCTCTCTCTCTCTCTCTGAGCTCTTTTGACCAATCAAAGAGTGATTAGGGCGTTGTTAGGCCTAACGATAAACGTCAGGCTGTGGATGACTGGCTGCAGTATAATTTTCACACGCAATGTCACGCGAGGAACTTCTTCTCCAGGCTTCAAACTTACTGTGCGGAACTTGCCATTACTGTGAATATTTCCGTTGTCACGAAGTCAGCAGTGGCGTGACAGAAACACACGTGCAGCAGTTGGCCGCGGCCCACATGTTAATTGCCGCAATTAAAGAGGTCACACAACAAAACACAAGACGCGCGCTGACACTTACCAGGCTGTCTGTCACTCACTCGCTCTCTCTCTTGCTGGGCTCACTGTTTGCCGCTTTTTTTTAGCGCCGGGTCCGGTAGCGGACTGCAGCCTGCAGCCGAGAAGAAGAAGAAGAAGAAGAAGAGGAGGTGGAGGTGGAGGTGGCGGCGACGGCGGCGGCGGCGGCGACGCGGCCCCGCCCCCCGCCCAGCGCGCAGACTCCGCCTGCGCCGCGCCACCGCGCATCCGCCCAACCAATGGGCCGCGACGGGGAGGGGCCGCGCGTCTGCCCATTGGCCGGGAGGTGCCCGCGCGGAAGATGGATGGCGCTGCAGTGGCCGCCCCGCACGGCCCATTGTTGCCGCGTATCGATTGTTGTTGCAGACAGCCTGCCCAGTCTCTGGGCTCACAAGTGCCAGTAATTCGCTCGCTTCTGTTAACAGCACTGCAACTGCATCACCAGAGTTCACTTTCAGATGCTCTGCTGTCTACTTTCTTTCCTCCTCCTTCTGCTCTTGTTTTCTTATTCTTTCTCTTTTCTCGTCTCTTTTCCTACTCCCTATTCTTTCTTCTCCGCCAGTACTCTCTTTTTCATTCCTTCCTCTTTCTACTCGTCATCTTTCTTCATCTCTTCCTCCTCCATATTCTTTCTTCACTTTACCTTCTTATCTTTCTTCATCTATTCTTTCTTTTCCTCCTACTCCTATTCTTATCTCACCTATAACTACTTCTTCTTTTTTAAATTTCTTCCTTCCTTCATTTCTTTTTCCCTGTCTTTATTCCTTCATCTTTTCTTTTGCCCTTTCTTTATTCCTTTCTTTTTCTTTTGCCATATATTCATAACCTTTTCTTTTCTTTTTCCTTTGTTCTTTCTTTCTCTTTAACTTTATCTTTCCTTTATTCATTTCTTTCTTCTTTTAACTCTACTTCGTTCCTTCCTCCTTTCTTTTGTCTTTTTTCCCTTCCTTCCTTCCTCTTTTTTTCTCTGTCTTCATCATTCCTTCCTCTTTTCTTTTCCTCTGTCTTCCTTCCTTCCTCTTTTCTTTTCCTCTGTCTTCCTTCCTTCCTCTTTTCTTTTCCTCTGCCTTCCTTCCTTCCTCTTTTCTTTTCCTCTGCCTTCCTTCCTTCCTCTTTTCTTTCCCTCTGCCTTCCTTCCTTCCTCTTTTCTTTCCCTCTGCCTTCCTTCCTTCCTCTTTTCTTTTCCTCTGTCTTCATTTCTTCCTCTTTTCTTTTTCCCGTCCTTCATTTCTTTCTTCTTTCTTTTTCCTTCATTCCTTCTTTTCTTTTTACCTTTCGTCAATCCTTCTTCTTCCCTTTTCGCTTTCTTCATTACAGCTTTTATTCCTCCCTTTTTCATTTCTTCTTTCCTTTTACCTATCTTCATTCCTTCCTCTTTTCTTTTTTTCTTCATTCCTTCCTTTCTTCTTTCTTCATATCTTCCTCCCACTCCTTCCCATCCATCTTCTTCCTTCGCCTTCTTATTCTTCCTCTATGTATTCCTCCTTCTCATCTTCGTTATTTTCCGATTGCTCCTCTTCTTCGTTCTCCATCTTCACCTATCCAGAGGAAGTTTTACTGGGTGTGTCTGTCTACCAAAATATCTTCAACTTTTTTTTATTCAGTTGTAAAAATTCCGTTTGAAATCAATAAATGAAAATGTGAACCACACTCAAATTAATTTTTAGATCTACATTAGGGTCTATGAATGAATAAGGCGTTGAAGGTGTAACGAGTAGTCTGAGACTAATTTTGAGCGAGGCTCTTTCAAAATATTTTAAGTAGACTATAGTTAACATTATTATTATTATTATTATTATTATTATTATTATTATTATTATTATTATTATTATTATTATCATCATCATCATCATCATCATCATTATCATTAACGTTCAACGTATTTTTTGTTCTGGAATGGAGTTGCCTTATCTACCAATCGTCTTTAAGCTCATAACTCTTGGTATTAATTTATTAGCTATGTTCTATCTTACTGCGCATGGTCTGATCATACTTTATAAACGTTGAATTTGTCTTGTACCAAGAGAAAGATCCAACAAAACTCTCGAAAACTGCTAACGAAGCTCTGATCTGGACCTTCTAGTAGCCCTGAAGGGGTTGCTGATTTCGTCAGCCTAGAAATGGTGCCAAGTACAAACGAATGTCTAATAGTCTACATGGCATAGGTACAGTTCCATGATTGGATATTTTCCGTAGGCTAATAGAGGCACGAAATCATTCTGCAGTGAAATACAGAATGAGAGCTATGCATAGCCTCTATAGCACAGTCCATTCAACACAGAGCTTAATGATGCTTTCTTCTATCTCGCACATTCATTTCAACACGTTTGTGGGATGTAGTGAATTAATTGATCAGATCAGCTATACTATCATAATCTTAATTTATGGACAATTACAGCGAACGCTGAATGTTGAGGTCAACATTGAGGAAAGTGATATTGATAAATCTGAAGCGCTGCTCTCGCGACACATCTGGCCCGCGGATTACGTAATATATTATTTTATTACAAAGCTCGTCAACAAAATCAACATCAATATCTAGTTGCAAGTGACTCAGATTTACATTCACTCACTAATGTGAGCTGTTTAATGCTGCTGATTTTGTTGGCTATTGGTAATTTTGCCGTAACTTTGCTCAGTTCAGTTTCTCAATACTATGCTGTGTCGGGCCTATTTATACAAATCTTACGACTTAAATTCTTTTCAAAGCAAACCGTTGCATTATATACTGAAACAATATGATATTTGAACGTGAGGCCAGCAGTTGAGTGGTTGACCTTGGTCCTTCATGGGTTGTCGCACAACTGATATTTTTACTAAGTTGTGATTAATCCAATTTTAATTAATAATGTATTTGAAAGAAAGCAAGCAAACTTGTCGTTGTCAAGATAACATGAAGTTAGAAGTTTGGTGATCTTAGTGATACAAAAATCACCTTTCTTCCCACCACAATCTGAACACACGCTCTCGCCATGAAACAATACTAACAATACCATCCCATCGCACCTCCTCATACTCATCCTCTTTCACAATAGCCCTGCCAAGACTCTGGAATTCGTTACCTGCTAGCATCAGGGACTGTCGAAATAAAATTGAATTCAAACGCAAACTTACTAGGCACTTGGCCAGTAATTGAGACTCGTTCAGACATGGTTTCTTGTAAATAGTTATCTTAATCTATCACAAAATATTTCAATATCCGGTAATTTCATTACTATAGATTTTTGTTATTGTAGGTTTAATTTGTAATTCAGTAAATACAAAAATATTCTTTGTTCTTAACTTCTATGATAAAATGTCTAGCTTTCATTAATCAGGTAATCTTGTCGTACTTTAATTTTTATTGTAATTGTAATTGTAAATTTAATGTTAATTGCAATTTTATTGTTCATATTATAGTTGTAATCCCCTGGTAAAGGGGCAGAGAAGGCCTGACGGCCTTATCTCTACCAGGTTAAATAAATAAATAAATAAATACTAAATACTTATTATTGTGATATTTTGTTCTGTACTTGGATAAACAATACAAAACAATAACAATAGTACAAAAAGATTCCCAGAAACCTGCTTGTACTTTCGTCAGTGATCAAACTAAAATGCAAGATGGTGAATTAGTAGGTTAGTATTGTGGTAAAGTATAGGCATAGGCAATTATCTAGGCCTACTGGGCGGTATGGAATTAGGCCTATCCCTAAGTAGGCCTACTGCAGCCATTAGGTTCTTTATGTAGGTCTACCCGTAAAAAAATGAGTTGCGTGTCAAGTGTGATGCTCGACTAAGCCAGTTCTAAAGTCCTCCACACCATACAATTCTTTCCAACCAACTAATGGAAAAACCATACCTCTAGTGATAGTCTACTGTACTTCAGAGATCTGAGCCATGTAGTTCCCTGTTCTGGATTCAGGACTTCATTTACTCTATAGGTTTAGATCTCTCAGTCGTCTATAACGCACCAGCACTGGCATCTATCAATTGCAGGGCGAACCAAGACGAACTTCTGCCACGGCGGAAAGGCAATACGACGCTGAATAAACACAAGTAGGACTTAGGCCTAGATACCCTGTTTTTAGAAAAGGAGATTATAATGAAAGTTTAATATTGGAGAGAGTTAGTGGAAAGAAGAAAGAAAATCGGATGAACTTAGAAAAATACCTCACTACCTTGACTTTTTCTACCACAAATATAACTCTATCGGGACATTAACTCAGGTCCACGGCTATCGTAAGCCAATACCATGCCAACTGAGCTTAGTATTGGTAGAAGAAAATAGAATTGCAAGAAATGCTGCAATGCAATTCTAAATTGAAGCCGTGTATAAAGTAATTCGACTGTTACTGTTGTTCTATAACGAATCAGGATCAGGCTTGATCATTGGTGCAGGAACTGCAGCATGCGTTGCCATGGCAACCCTCTGTACTAGTGTGCTGTCAAGTACAGAGCGCATTTGTGCGTTCTTTCAAGTCAGAGATCTTAGTAAGCAAAACGTCAGGGGAATTGGATGAGGAGAACAAAAGTTGAAAGTGTCCGCTGTCCCAATGGTTTTCCACACTGAACGTCCGGATCGGTTTCAGACTAATCAGATGGAATTTGAGAGGGATGGAGACATGAGACGTGCAAAATCTTTGTAGAATCATACAATAAACACTATGTCAAGATTGCTCGACCTAATTATACGTTGGAAGCAAAATAAACGCATTAAGATATCGATTACTATAGGCCTAGCTTGTATTCAAGAATCTTCTTCCACTTGGACTGATTTTAGCGAGAAATGGCCTATAAAATTTCAATGGGACTTACCATGTTTCTTACTGGATTGAGCTAGGGACATAGACTTTTTTTGTTTTTGGAAAAACGCATTTTCAACGATATTGACACTTACAGTCCTTTTTATGTCCAGTTTTGAGTGTGATCGATCCTAGGATGTAGGTTAAATCGGCACTACGTGAAGTAAATTAATCGAGTTTTGCAAAAAGGACACATGTTACAAATTTAATGTTTTGAGATATTCAAGAAAAACATAACAGCAGGTAGGAAACTTAAAATTGGAACTTTATATTCTTGTTAAATTAAATTAGCTACAAATGTGACTGATATGTTATAATTTACTCATATTATTATTCCATTAGCCATCCATTAAGTTACAGTTTCCATGAAAAAAAAAAACGATTTTGACAAAATGTAACATATGTCCTTTTTGCAAAAATCGATTCAAATATTTATATTACTAAATCAGTAAATTGTGGTTCTAGCTGATAATGCACGTCAGTGTATTATCAGGCATTAGGCCTTATATTCCACTTGATTTTGTCAGAGGACAAAATAATAAAAATTGCATCCATCTTACGTCTGATTAGTGAAATGTGTTATTAGTCAGCGAAGTATGCAATGGAGGGCGAAAGAAACTGGCCACCCTATCCATCATCTCCTGGCTTAGTTTCTTATGAGCGATGCTTTATGACAGTGGTCGTCAGCACTCGCTGGAATGGGTAATGGGTAAGAAGTGTATCGCAATATGCACCGTCGTGTAGAAGGGAGGAGGAGGAATAATACCCGCCAGCAGCCACGCATGCACGCCAGTGCAATGCCTTATCTACGGGAAAGAGAAGCTAGCCCGAGGGTGCACTGTGTTGATAACCATTGCTTTATGATGTCCAATCTGCCTTCAGACAGTTTACTAAACAACAACAGAACAGTCAAGTTATCGTAAAATTATATTCGTTAGAGGTTCTTAATCAGTATTAATGTTATGATGAAACAAACGTGAAATTACGTTGTTTTGAATGCAGTACTGACACAACCATCAAAGGTTAGATGACTTACGACCTGTGTTTGATAAGCTGATGACTAATGAAATACTCAATGATCAATGCTGTAAGCTGTAAACAAGGGAATGAAGGAAAATTTTCCCAAAAAATTAGGGACAATTTTTCCATTTCAGAAAAGTTCAGTCTGAGATTTTCCTTCTCACATCACTATGGGAGATCATGGCAACCTAGCACTTAAACAAGGCTATGATCCATTATACTATTACCCTGTTAGGCGCGTTCTCGCATACACCAGCCGATTGTGCTAAGGCTCACTTTTGCTCAGATAGGCCTATATGAACCTGGTTGAGTGGAAGAGAAGGCCTTATGGCCTTAACTCGGCTAGACAAAATAAAGCTACTACTACGTGCAGACAAATGTACATGTCTCCGAACCAACCTACTCCGTCTGTCGCCGGCCGGAGAAATGCTAATGGAGAGATTTAACGGATTAATGGCTATGCCTATATTGGAGAAACGGGAGAATCCCGAGGAAAACCTCAACTGCAACCTTCTCTGTCACAAATGTCACTAGGAATTTTTGAATGAAAATCCTAGGCCTAAACGGGACTCGAATATGGGACGCTTGCGTAACAGACTAATAGTCTACTGTATACCATGCAGACCTCAGAGGTGTGTCTGTGTACGCAATCATTTTCGACTTCCCGGCAGGAAAATGAAGTAGGTATATAGCCTACATCTGACAGTTATAGGGACTAAGTGGTTTCGTTTTAATTAATGAGGAAACAATTGAGTTGCTCTATTGCGAAACTGTTCATGTCTTCAGCAAAATGAGACATAACACTGTCCATATCGTTTTCCACCCATTACAATATTCATAATAAACCGACTGGCGTATAAGTTGGCAGTCAAAATTATTTTGTAAAATGACCATAAACGAAATTTTCTGAAATTTTCTACAATGTTGAATTGAATTGAATTTGAAGTAAGGTGCACTACGAACCAGCACTTCAACCTTTTTAGATCTATTGCGCTTACTCTCAAGCTAGACACATTCCCAAGACTACACCGTTGACTACACTAAAGCCTTGGTTTTTCTGAACCGACGCATGCAACGTGCGAGGCCCGCCTCTCACAAATCCGGGCTACAGGAGAGATAGTGAGTGGTTTCTATAACTGCGAGATGCAACTATAGAAACCACTCACTATCTCTCGTGTAGTCCGGATTTGTGCGACGCGGACCTCGCATCTCGCACGTAGCATGCGTTGGTTCAGAAAAACCAAGGCTTGAGCTTCGCTCCGTACCCAGGTTTCGAGCAGACGTCCCTAAACCATCCCCCTCCCTGCGTCGTCAGCTGACGTTCGGGGAATGCTATGGAATGATGATAGACTAGAGAAATGTTGACGGAATGATGTAAATGCCTAGTATGAAGAAACGAGGTAATTCCGAGAAAAACTCCAATTGCGACCTTGTCCGCCATAAGTCTCACTATGGATTTTTAATGAAAAATTCCAGACCTGACCTGGAATCGAACCTAGACCGCCTGTATTACGGACTGAAGACCTGATCATCCAGCAATGAGCCACTGGAGGAGTTTTTCTACAATGTTAATTATTTCTTAGCTAGTGTTTATTTGCAAAGTAAACATAGAGTACATTCTGGATGTTATTATACCAAGCAAGTATCATCAAGTACAATCAAGCAATTTGTGTTTATTTTATTGCAACTGTTACGCCAATCTTTTAAATTTAAATGATACGCAGAAGTGGTCAACAATAACGAGACATTCAAAAGTTACCATGTGTAATTCTTTTGAAACGTTACTCATATTTCTAAATAAATACTAAATGCTATACTTCAACTCTACTCTGAATTTTATACCATAATTTTACACTGATATTATAAAGATCATTTTAGCCGCCTTGATAGCTGAGTTGGAAGAGCACAGGTTTACGATTACTGCGGACCCAGACCCGTATCTCGGTAATGGCGAAGGTTTCTGAGAGTTTTCTCGGAATTCTCCCGTTTTCGTTCATCTTTCTACCATCACTCTTTATTTCAGTATCCATTACTATAATTTCAATAGTATAGACCAGATGTCTCCAAAAGAATATTCGCGAGTAAGCCCCTGAATGGAACCGAAGCCAGTACGTAATGAGAGCGCTCTCCCTCACCAATCCCCACCTATACTGTACTCAATGCGCAAACGAAAAGCAGTGGTGGACTGCCATTATCATTGTGTTGATCGGTGTGTTCGACCGTTTGACAATGTCTTCTAATCACGGACGTAGTACATTCAAGGATGAATGGGAAGATAATTATTTCTTTTGTGTTAGTGGGGAGAATGTAAAATGTTTAATTTATTCGAAAATTCTTAAGAATATGTTAAAATTCAACATGCGATGACACTACTCGACTCTTCACAAAGAATACCATTCAATTATAGGTAGGCCTATGTTGGACATGTGAAAATAGTTTATTTTGGGGACATCTGTATAACTGTTGGTTATACATAATAATCAGTAGATTACAATACGTTTACACTCTCTTCCGCATGATGTAGCCTACTTATAGTTTTCGTTTCATTTTAGATGAAATGCGTACAAATATTTTGATAAATTTAAAACAAAAAAAAAATACAAACACAAATCACACATGTATCCTCAATCTTAAATTAAAAAAAAAAAAAAAAAAAAAAAACTTCTTGCTAGCTATGTTCTAGCTTGGAATACCTATTGCAAAATCAATGAAGCCCTTTCCATAAGGAGCATTTGTAAAATCGTGCATACAGAATGTTACTAAAATACTGTGTCCAGAACAAAGTCACAAGTTTAAGAAAATTAAATTGTCTCCAAACAGGTTCAGAGAAGGATTTTGAAGACTGAAAATGTAATAAAATTTGCATCTGAAGTCGAAACCACAATTAACCAATTTGTAGCTTACACACTTGCATTGGACGAAAGCACAGATGAAAATGACAAAGCTCACCTAGCCATTTTGATCCGGGGAGTTATTGAACATTTTATTGTGTCCGAATGTCTTCTAGGTGTAATTACTCTGGAGGAAATCACAACTGGAGAAGATCTTTTCCAGGCACTGAAAGGCACCATAGAACAGAAGAGGTTGAATTTGCAACGGCTTGTGTCAATAGCAACAGATGGGGCTCCAGCCATGACTGGTAAACGGACAGGATTGGTACAGAATTGCAAGAAACCGTAAAACAAGTTCGAGGAAAGATGTGAGAGACGATTCATCTGGATTCAGTGTTACGGTTGGGAAAACACCTTCTAATGAGGATGCTGAATGCGTTGTGTGCTTTTCTTAGTAGAGGCCATTTTTACTTTGCAATTTTGTTAATCTTGTAACTTATAGTATTCCATATTTTTGTCCTCATTTTTATGAAGGAAATATGTTAGAGTCTGAGAAAATTATTTTTTCAAATATGTTATAACATCTTACGAACTTCTAAGTCCGGTGTACCATTCATAGCGACATTCAGCAGCAATAAACAGGACGATACTTTTACGTTCAGTATTCAAAGCATGTAAAAAAAGTAAAGTAAATCCATGGCGCAACAGTCCATGAAGGGCCAAGACCGACCAGCCGGCTGCTGACCTCACGGCCACATGCCAAAGCAGAGATGGACGATCATCCAACAAGAATGGAGGTATCGTGTGGTTAGCACGTTGATCCCCCCCCCAGCCGTTATAGCTGGTTTATAGCTGGGTGAGCACCGGTCCCATACACTGGCCGAAATTTCATGAAAAAATTTCTTCCCCCTTGAGGACTCGAACCAGTGCGCATTCCGTAACGCGAGTCTTAGGCAGGATGCCTTAGACTACAACGCTACGATGCGGGACAATTAACGCATGTAGGTTCCAAAATGAGAAAGACAAAATGGTATTCCATATTTCTAGCACTTCCTCTATTATGTATTATTATTATTATTATTATTATTATTATTATTATTATCATAATCATTATTATTGTTATTATTATTATTATTATTATTATTATTATTATTATTATTATTCCATATTTCTCTAGTTTTCTTAAAAATCTCATTTAAATTACTTGTATTTTCCTGTCCCTGACTTCTAAGCAATCGATGGCAACATCATGTTGCGTACTTATTTTACTCCGGGGAACACCAGATACTCGGTATTAAAGGTGACTGAGTAGCCCACGATGCATGTAGGTTCCAAAATGGAAAAGATAAAATGGTATTCCATATTTGTAGCATTTCCTCTATTATTATTATTATTATTATTATTATTGTTATTATTATTATCATCATTATCATTATTATTATTATTGTTATTATTACTATTACTACTATTATTCCATATTTTCTTAAAAATCTCATTTAAATCACTTGTATTTTCCTGTCCCTGACTTATGGCAACATCATGTTGCGTACGTATTTCACTTCGGCGAACACCAGATACTCGGTGTTAAAGGTGACTGAGTAGCAAACCAAAGTACTCGGAGAAACTGTTGTGCTTCACCCTGCTTCGTCCGCCGCGGACCCGAGCCGTCGAGGTCTCTGTGACGTGTCCTGCATTAATGCGAGACAGGCCTCTAATTGATACGGCACCAAAACGTAATAAGTTAACAATGGCTGCTGCGGTCGACCCGAACTGGTTTCTCATTGAGATGCCTTGCCGTTTCCTGCACAAGCTTTTCTTCATTAAATCAACAAATTTTCTGAAATGGACTGACGACCGGTTCTGCTGCTCCAGTTCCAAGCCGAGGTCACTCAGCACTGCTTGTGATGGTGATATGCAGCACACGGCGCTTCGATTTCTTATTTCTCGGCGATATATTGCTATCATAATCATCATCCTCATAAAGAACAGCGAAATCTTTGGTCCTGTGGTTAGTATACTGTAAATCAATGCCACTGTATAAGAAACTATAGACGGGGACCACCACTCAGTGCCAATGAGATTAAGATTCCTGAATCCCCAATCGACAATAATGGAATGTGTAGGTAGCTACGCTGGATTTGTTACCACGAACAGGTACGCGGCAATAACGATGTAGGTCCGCCCAAAGTCGAAGAACGTTAACACTGTCATTCTACCCATACGAGCCTAATAGTGAAAAAGGAGCACCAAGTGGCTTCATTGGAGGCCGTTAAATGGCTGGAGTCAAAGTAATAATTCGACGTTGACTTCTTGGCTGTATTGGACATCGATTGTTTGTATAAGCTACTAGTTTACGTCGTCCTTCGTGGTGGAGTGATCAAGGTTTTCGAGTTCAATCCCGGCCGAGGGCGCTGGATTTTTAAGGGCGATAAAATTCTAACAATGGTTTTTTTTTCCGGGAGGTAAGTAAAGCCGGGAACCGAGTCTATGGCTAATATATACCATCATAGATTTTGACAACGCATAGGCCTATTATAAAATATTTTACCGAAGGTCTGTGGTGAAAGGTAGAATTTGGAGTATATTACATTATATTAAATATTTTATCAAAGTTAACCTAAAATGAACAGATAATCCCAAGATTAATCCCCGCACTCTTGCTGTCAATTCAATCGACACGATATAACAGTGCCGTTTATACAACGTAATTAAATAACAGATGTCTTAGTGGGAATGGAATTTTGTAATGGATCACCATACAAGCGAAACTCACTAAGTCCAGAATCATAGTTCTGAGATAATTGAAGTTACAGATTTTGTCATATTTATTTACTAAATATCTTTCGTTGGAGTCAAGATGGAAATCTGAATTTTTCTTTAATGTTTATTTACGTGTTATGAATTGACTCACCCAGTAAAAAGAAGTCTTATATATTATTATTTTGTTGGTATCATTATTTTATGAAAAAATGGCATGGACTTAGTTGCTATCTCCTGTCTTCATGGACTAAGTTTATTTCACCTGTAACAAAATATTTCAGGACAATCTTTTAAGCAGGAGATATAGGCCTACAGGATATTACCACCAAGTCCAATAATGGATTTCTCCTATCAAACGTTTTGTGATTTGTGGTTTAATGAAAATGAACAATCCTCGATAGCCCGTTTATGTATTTTAGGACTAAATGGATTTCACCAATCGATAGAGCATAAAAAAATCCATATAGTGGTATAAATAACTCAAAATCACCAAAATTGGACTTAGTGAGTTTCGCTTGTATACCGACATGGTTTTGAGAAAAAGTTTTTCGGGGTAGGTACTTACGTTTTGACTGCCACTATCCTACCATCTCTCAGTTCACCAACATCCATTAATTGGATTGACATGCGATCAAGGGGAAATGAAAGGGAGAGAAGGGTTTTGTAGAATGTAAGAGAAAACAAGAGTACCGTAAACTGGGGTTACTTTGATCACAGAGGAAACTTTGAACGTTTTTTCAGAAACTCATATTTAGGTTTCTACATGCTGCACTTGTTAAAGATGGAGTAAATTATCATAAAAATCATTCTCATACCAAATTTACCTCCATCCATAACAAGTGCAGCATGTAGAAACCTAAATATGATTTTCTGAAAAAATGTTCAAAGTTTCCCCTGTGTTCATAGTAACCCCAGTTTACGGTACTTCGAGAAATACCTCTGCAACGTCTATGTTTCTTCTTCTTCTTCTTCTTCTTCTTCTTTTCATAGATTAGGCATCTGCCCGTTCCGACTTCACATTTGATCTCGTCAACGCTTTTTGTGTTTTTCAATATCTCTCGCTCCCATTGTTTGCATTAAAAAGCTAATTTTGAGAGTCTTGTGTCTGACGTTCTATTTATATAATTTCAAGGGAAAAATTGTTCCGGGGCCGGGTATCGATCCCGGGACCTCTGGTTGAACGTACCAGCGCTCTGCCAACTGAGCTACCCGGGAACTCCACCCTACACCGTCCCAACTTTTCCCTTTATATCCACACAACTCGCGTGGGCTGACGAAACGCCAGAGACCCACATAGAGTGCACACAATCTCTGTGTGACTTGGAATTGTGGTTTTCTGTTAACGTACACAGTGACGTATATATTATGCAAATCTAGCCTAGTCTTTCAGGTAAGCCTCCCTGTAAAGCAGATTTGAATAATTTTAAGGGAAAAATTGTTCCGGGGCCGGGTATCGATCCCGGGACCTCTGGTTGAACGTACCAGCGCTCTGCCAACTGAAATTATTCAAAACTGCTTTACAGGGAGCCTTACCTGAAAGACTAGATTTGCGTTCTATTTATATGTTGTAACCACTTGTAACTGTAATCTTTTATTTTATCTTTTATGGCATAAATGTTTAGTTCGTTCCTTATTTCTTGATTTCTTAGTTGGTCTAGTCTTGTGCATCTTTTCGTACTTCCCAGAAATCTCATTTTCGCACTCTGTATGTTACTTTTCGATTTATGTGTAAATACCTATGTTTCGGAACCGCAGAGAAAAGTGAGTACAGCCAATGTTTTATAAAAACTTTAACCTGCTTTATGCGAGGAAAGTATATATGATGGCTAGAACAAAAGCCATAAGACAGAAACCCTGTCACAACAACCTTTACGAAGGACTGATAGCCCTTCCAGAGTTCTTAATTACTCACATACGTCACAGAGGACGTCTGCTTTTTCCATCACAAATTCAATTATTGCAACCAGGCTGGAGATCGATCTCGTGCCTCTTATATGGAAGAGTAGCACGCTAACACTGAACCAGATCACCGGCGTGGCTCAGTCGGTTAAGGCGCTTTCCTGCCGGTCTGAAGTTGCACTCGGGCGCGAGTTCGATCCTCGCTTGGACTGATTATGTGGTTAGATTTTTCCGAGGTTTTCCCCAACCGTAAGTGAACGCCAGGTAATGTATGGCGAATTCTCGGCCTCGTCTCGTCAAATACCATCTCGCTATCACCAATCTCATCGACGCTAAATAACCTAGTAGTAGATACAGCATTGTTAAATAACGAACTGAAAAAACACTGAACCACAGACCGGGCTCGCTCACTCACTCACTCACTCACTCACTCACTCACTCACTCACTCATCCTCACACATTTTCTGCAAAAGCTACACTAAGCCATTACTACATAAGTATATTACATTTTAAAATCTTTATACAATGTGACATATGAAGCACAACTAGCCTAATATATGTGAATTACTGATTTCTCGTTAGAGAGCTTGAGTGCTGCATGAAGTACATTAATTGTTTAATCTATTTTTCTAGTTCAAAATATTTCTTTGATGGGCGATCATAAGAGTACAAGTCAATTTTTGGCGAAATTGAGATATGTAGGCCTACAGTTTTGTCATCATCAGCTATATCTATGTCTGGTAAAAAGAGTGCAAGTCAAAACCTGCTGTAGAACGCCGCATTCTCTGATGCACATAACAGCATCTTCAAAATCATGTACTACGTTAAACAGGTTTTTTGCTCTCCTGTAAAATAAGGTTTTTTGACTTGTACTCTTATGATCGCCCATCAAAGATTTGTTGATTTCGTTAACACAAATTAATTTCAGATCACTGTTTATTAGTGTCCCAATGTTCTTCATTATGATTATGATGGTGATGATGATGATGATTATTATCATTATTATTATTATTATTATTATTATTATTATTATTATTATTATTATTATTATTATTAGGGCCTATCATTATTATTAGGTCTAATCAAAAAGGGAAAAATTGGAAATCAGAGAATTATAGAAATTATGGAGGTAGGAAAGAACGTTATTGAGTAATTGAAGAAAGAAGACACATTTGAACACGTGAAGAGGGTGAAAAATGGAAGAATACCGAAGATGATGCTGGAGTGAGCTGCGGAGGAAAGGAGAAGAGAGTAAAGTCAAGACAACAATGGATGGTTGACGTCAGAAAGAGTACGACTAGAAGCGATCTTACTGAAGAACATTCTGAGAATAGAGGTTTTGGAGGAGAAAAATTTCTTTGCGTGAAGGATAACTAAGAAAAATGCTAATAAGAAGATTAGTAAGTCTAGTAATAATAATAATAATAATAATAATAATAATAATAATAATAATAATAATAATAATATTATTATTATTATTATTATTATTATTATTATTATATTATCGTAGTCGTAACATAGAATAATGGAACTTCAACACGTATAGCGTTCTCCTTATTCCAGGTTGGTATTCTTTACGAAGATGAAACAATTTAACCTGTAATGATAGTTTAGTGAAATGGCTGTAATAAACTACGCAACCAGTCCTGTAGACTGTACGTCACACCGTGTCGTGATGATAGAGAGCAATATAAACAATTATCAGCCATTGGATTGCTTGCAGCTCTAGAGGTAATAAATTTCCAGTGAGAAGGCAAAACCCAGACAAATGCCAATGGCTCGTTTTCTTTATTACTCACTGCAACCTGGGGCGTATGCACATGCAGGCTAGCTGAAGATTTGGATTTTATTATAATAATAATAATTATTATTATTATTATTATTATTATTATTATTATTATTATTGTAGTATATTTGAGGTGAATTTAATCAATTACTGCTAGCAGAAAGAGCTGAAGTATTAATTGATTAAAGCATTATTATTATTATTATTATTATTATTATTATTATTATTATTGTTATTATTATTATTATTATTATTATTATTATTATTATTATTATTATTATTATTATTATTATTGTTTTTACTCTAATTCCTATGACGTCATATTTTTAGCCTGATCTTCTTTTACAAACTTAATTAAACATATTTATATTTTTTATGAACACGCTGACACAGTTTTTATTGGTCATAATACAGTATAAATGCATATTTGAACATTAAGTCATATTTGACCAAAAATGGTATAAAAGCAAACTTTTGGTTACATTAAAATTAATCGTTTTAGCAATTCTCCACATATTATTCACACATTTTGTGTCAATAATAGGCTATCAAGAGATTTTGTTTGCGTTTGGTTATTTATATTGGATTTTTTCCTCCTTAGAAATATTTTGTGGTTAAACGAAGTTCTAAGGAAACTGGATTTTTCAGCAGTCAGTTGTCAAAACATAAACTACAAAAGAATGTTAGGAATATGGCTGGTCAGTCTCGCCTTCACTCCTCCCAAACATGTGACACCTAGAGATTCCAATCTCGCTGTTGCTAGGTAGTAATTCATTAGCAGCCAGTGACTCTGTTAACATAGCTTCAAACGAATTAGTTTCTCAGAGGACAAACGTTAGATATTTTTCACCCTTCTTTTCCCACTTCAATTTTTATAGGGAAAAACAGTCCGTTATGGCCAATTAAAAGAGTTAATATTCAAAAAACACTTTTGCAAAATGGTGATTAAAAAGTTTTCTAAGTAATATTTGGACAATATTTAATTTGTTTTGCGTCATATTTCAAAGTTTTTATGTATTGATATTTAGGTCATAGAAATCCGATCCCTAATTATTATTGTTGTTGTTGAAAGTCTGCCTGTTGTTCATGGCTTATTTCATTCAAATCATTAGACACATTTAAACCTTACAGCAAATTATATATAGGCATATAATCTAATTACTAGGCTTCGTATTCCAGCTACCTATAAACTGGAATGAAGTTGCCCGAGTCGAAGTATATGTGACGTCACAGCGCAGGTACAGGTACATTCGTATACAAAATAGCTACGCATCCTCTGCCTTCTTCCTCTAGGAAGTCAAAATCGGAACACAGTCATAGTGAGTAATATTGCAGGGTATAGTTGAGGATATTTGAATAATATTTTCACTGTCAATATAGACAACATTACATATAAATTGTATAAAATAAACGTAAAAGTGACCGAAACAGTGCACTGAAAGACACTGCAATACCAAAAGGTACAGAAATTGTGTTGAAAGTAATCCAAAGGAAGCAGTACCATCAAAATCTGAAAATTATGAAGATATTAGCTCGACGTTTAGCATGGATTTGTTTAGCTTACCATGCTGTTCAGTGCCAACATCCGAATTAATAAATTACATAATCTACATTTTAGGGAATTTCTAGAAAATTACATTGAAAATTAGTGGGTTTTCAGTGATGAGCGACATATAATATCCTAATGAAACAAGAAAAATGTCAGACAATAGAAATATCTTGTACTATAACATGCACCAATAACGTAATGTGCAATTGAAAGAATTTCTTGCAATATAAAATCATTTCAAGTAACATCCGCATATGTTCCAGTTCCGTAACTTACGAATGCACGTTATTATTCACTGCAAAGATCAGAACGAAAAAGAACATCACGGCTCAAGCATGTGTTACTAGTATAACTTCAGAATGTCGGGAGTTGACTGTACTCCACGAACACGCAGCGACGAACTGTTTGTTTCTATCATGGTGGAAACATGGTTTCTATCCTTATCCGTTGCATTATCTGTGTTTGGCGTACTATATATCCAATGTGTCTTTAACTTCAGTCTTTAGGTAGCTGGAATACGGAGCTTACTTATTACTTTAACCTAATTCTTGCATACACCTAACATGCGATCATACCTTTTTCCTTAATTAATTTCAGATTTAACACCGCAGACCCTTGTTCAGTTTCCTTTGTGGTCACGGGAATTATTTTATGACAAAGTACAGGTGTAACAATAGGCTATATTTTCTAGGTTTCTTCCCGATTTCACCCCTATCCCTCTAGAAACTCTCCACCATCATCTCATCATAATATTATGGAAATGCCTGGTCGTGTATATAACATTTCCTCAGTTAGAAAATGAGCTGAAAAATATTGAGGGAAACAAAAAAAAATAATGTAATGTTTTTTTTTTTACTTTTACGTTTGGAAAGCAGGCTAATACCGCGTGTAGTGCTACATAAACCAGTTTTTCTACCTACAGCCTGGTCTTGTTTTCATTATTATTTTGTTTTGATAAATGCTTGAGGGATGGTTGTGTCGTGTGGGGGAGGAAAGCTAACCCTTCACATCTCGGGCACTGCCGCCTGGGGCAGACTTACAACACGACCTGAGAGAGGGAAATAGAAAGAGGTGGGGGATAGAGATGAAGGGAGTCTGACGTAATATGTAACCCGTGGGGCTGTTCACATGAGGGCCAGAGATAGCTTCCGACAGTCATTGTTTCCTCCTGTTTCCGCTTCTTGCAAATTCTTGAACGCACTGGGATCCATTAGACTTATTAGTTTACTTCATCATTTGCATGGCGATGTCAGTACAGTGGTAGTGTTATGGACTACGTGGATGAGCCCCGCCAGGAATATATATATATATATATATATATATATATATATATATATATATATCAGTGGCGGCTCGTAGTCAAATGTCCAGGGTAGGCAAAGTTTACAGAACATTTTTATGTAATTCCCGCGATTCAATGACAGCTCGCTTTCATCATGCCCCCCGAAAACTTAACTCTTGCTTACATAACAATACTGTTACATCAATGAGCCGTCTCATAATTTGTCGGTTTTTTCTAGTTTATTGTTATATTGTTGTCTTGCAATCCTTGTTGTTCAGACAACATTTCCGAAATTGGATTCAAATTCTTTTCAAGTCTCTTTAGACTTACCGAGTTACAAATATGATCTGATTCCAAGTACCTTCTTTAGATTACAATAACAAACGTGACCACCTACAGCTTAGCTTTAACTTCACTTCCTGTTAGCCATTTATGTGTTTCATACCATATTTACTTACTTACAAATGGCTTTTAAAGAATCCGCAGGTTCATTGCCGCCCTCACGTAAGCCCGCCATCGGTCCCTACACTGTGCAAGATTAATCCAGTCTCTATCATCATATCCCACCTCCCTAAAATCCATTTTAATATTATCCTCCCATCTACGTCTCGACCTCCCCAAATGTCTTTTTTCCTCCGGCCTCCCAACTAACATACTATATGCATTTCTGGATTCGCCCATACGTGCTACATACCCTGCCCATTTCAAACGTCTGGATTTAATGTTCCTAATTATGTCAGGTGAAGAATACAATGCGTGCAGTTCTGCGTTATGTAACTTTCTCCATTCTCCTGTAACTTCATCCCTCTTAGCCCCAAATATTTTCCTAAGAGCCTTATTCTCAAACACCCTTAACCTATGTTCCTCTCTCAAAGTGAGAGTCCAAGTTTCACTACCATACAGAACAACCGGTAATATAGCTGTTTTATAAATTCTAACTTTCAGATTTTTTGACAGCAAACTGGGTGACAAAAGCTTCTCAATCGAATAATAACAGGCATTTCCCATATTTATTCTGTGTTTAATTTCCTCCCGAGTATCCTTTATATTTTTTACTGTTGCTCCAAGATATTTGAATTTTTCCACCTTTTCGAAAGATAAACCTCCAATTTTTATATTTCCATTTCATAGTGTTTCATACCATGAAGGATTAAATTTTCTTGCACCTTTAGCATTGCCTTTATGAACAATAGAGCTTAATGCGGGAGTGGGTCGTCCATTGTCCAAAATACTTCTCTTTTCAATGTCATTACGACGCGAAAACGGACAACGTAACAGTTTACTTATTATATCAGTCATAATATAATATTATTGTTATCACTTACATTAACTATAAATCACCAAATATACGTAACATTAATATACAGTACGTACTTGCAAAAATCACATTTTCTAAAATACACTGTTAAAAAAAACATCTTTTAAAACACACTGTTTAAAAACTGTTATACTACTCGTAACAATCTACGTTCTAACTCGTGAAACTTTCAAACAGAAATTTCGCAAATCGTAGGTGTTCGATAATGCTCGCGGGTTCTCGTTAGGGCAGGCAGAATTCTAGCGCGCTGGCTTAAGCATAGAACGCATGCGCTAAGAAAGCATTTAGAATAGCGATCTCTTTTAATTCTTACTCCAGGGCCAGCTTTGAAGTTACGTGGAAGATCGGCTAACTTCGCTTCTGCCTACCTTCTGACGCATCGTGATCTGTCCAGTGTATTCTTGTCGCATAAATCGAACTGCCAGTAGTAAGCAACGTCCAACTAACCCTCAAAAAATCCCATTCATAGTTAATTGAAGAATTTCTAAGCACCTAGACAAGAGTATATAATTATATAAGGTTTTCCAAATGTGTTGGGGTAGTTAATAAATATCCACTTTTAGGTTTTTCTAAATGTGTTGAGGTAGGCTTAGCCTACCCTGCCTGCCCTGAGGAGCCGCCTCTGATACATCCGGTATACTTACGTATATATATATATATATATATATATATATATATATATACGTAAGTATACCGGATGTTTCACGATTGTAAGTACAAACTGCAGGGGTACTTTTGTTCTAAGTTTACCGTCCAGAGACCATTCTTTGTTTTACAGTTTTTTTTCCTCGCTGTTATTTATACTCGCTTTAACATCTTTGGTCATATCGCGAGTTAATCTTTTGGGTGAAATCCGAAGGTCTGTGTACTATTGTTGAGATTGGTTCTATTGTTGTGAACTAGATGGCGACTATTACTGATTCGTTATGAATATGATTTCGGTGATGAATGAAGCCGATGATATTCAGGGATGTTATGGCCCGAATTCCCTGCCATTTGCCTTACGGTTGAGGGAAAACCCTGAAAAACTTCAACTAGGAAATTCAACCGGACCGGGAATCGAACCCGGGCCCTCTGCTTAAGAGATCAGCATGCCTACCCCTACACCACAGAGGTTTTTATTTTTCTGTAGCATATCCTTTTTCTTAAACTAACATAAACGCGACATCCATACCCAAAGCAGGACTGGAAACCACAAGCCTTCGCACAAAGTGATAGATACATTCCGTGCTTCTATCGCTTGCGCCAAGCAAGTCATTAGAAGACAATAAAACAGGACAATTATAGGTGTAGAAATTACCCGTTTTCGAGATATATCATCACTGTGTTCACCAACTGAATACATCTCATTCATTTAGAACCTCATTTCATACTTAGGAGACTTAGTAGTCGTGCATACCTCCATTTTTGTAACATGAGCTACACGAAATTTTGGATGATGAGCGTCTTTGGGAAGGGCAGCTACTATGGTACATTCATGACGGAGGTAAATAAGGTTATAAATGTTGTTCGTTGAGAGTTATCTTACGCAGAGTTTTCACAACAGGCGTATCGATCTGGCTTACCAATACCATGGACTCCCCAGGTCTCCCGAATGCAATTTTTTGGATGTTTTTTTTGTTTGTTTGTGGATATTTGAAAACAAGAAATGCATAGAGGTAGATGAAATGTCGTTCTGAAGATCAGCTGTAGGGTAGGTATATAGAGAAATACTTACTTACTTATGGCTTTTAAGGAACTTGGAGGTTCATTGCCGCCCTTACATAAGCCCGCATCGGTCCCTATCCTGAGCGAGATTAATCCAGTCTCTACCATCGTATCCCATCTCTCTCAAATACAGTTTAATATTATCCTCCCATCTACGTCTCGGCCTCCTCAAAGTTCTTTTTCTCTTCGGCCTCCCAACTAACACTGTATATGCATTTCTGGATTCACCCATATGTGCTACATGCCCTGCCCATCTCAAACGTCTGGATTTAATGTTCCTATTATGTCAGGTGAAGAATACAAAGCTGTGTAACTTTCTCCATTCTCCTGTAACTTCATCCCTCTTAGTTTCAAGTGTGTTTCTAAGCACCTTATTCTCAAATATCCTTATCCTCTGTTTCTCTCTCAAAGTGACGGTCCAAGCTTCACAACCATACAGAACAACCAATAATATAACTGTTTTTTTTAATTCTAACTTTCAGCTTTTTTTGAGACCAGACTGGATGATAAAAACTTCTCAACCGAATAACAACAGGTTTTCCCTATTCATTCTGCGTTTAATTTCTACCGTGTGCCATTTATATTTGTAACTGTTGCTCCAAGATATTTGAATTTTCTCATCTCTTCACCTAGGCCTATAGCGTAATAGATAAAAACATAACCAGGAATTAGAGGAGAACTAAACATCTCAACAATAAACAAATATCAAGAAAACTGGCACTCACATCTTCTAAGGATGACGGATAACAGAATAACCAAATCTTATACTACAGCACATTCCATGTGGAAGAAGAGGGAGACAGCAGTTTCTATAAGGAGCTGGAACGGGTTAACAGGCGCAATTCTTTAAGAAGAAGAAGAAGAAGAAGATGATTATGAAGATGAAGAAGAAGATGATGATTATGAAGATGAAGAAGATGATGATGATTATGAAGATGAAGAAGATGATGATTATGAAGATGAAGAAGAAGATGATGATGATGATGATTATGAAGATGAAGAAGAAGAAGATGATGATGATGAAGATGAAGAAGAAGAAGATGATGATGATGAAGAAATGACGAAGATGAAGAAGAAGAAGAAGATGATGATGATGATGATGATGATGATGATATGTTTTGTGTATTCCATTCCTGTTGATAATGTGAACGAACTCCGATAACGCATAGTCAATTATTGTCAACGCTTTAGAAAATGTACGATTATCAATGAGCAAACGTACTGATGCTTGCCTTATCATGATTGATGGTCATATTGATCACATGTTAAACTCTCTTCCTCCAGTCCATATCGGATATTACGTTACTTCATAGCACTTGCAATGACGAGACATAATAAAATCCCACAGATTTCGGAAACGGCTGATATCCGGACCTATGTTTATTAGGACTTTTGCCTTGTTTCATTGTCATCTACTCACCCTTGGAGTTTATACCTGTAATTGTGAAACATTCAGTATACGTATATACAGGATGAAAAGGAATCTATTAAATTATTTGATAGAGGTAATAGACAAAGTCAATGCGAACAAGTTTTGCAAATAAGTATTTTCATATGTCCAATAGTTTTGACAATAAGAAATGTAACGTGTTGCAACCCTGCAAAGAATGGCAGTGCCCCTTGAGGTCATTGCTCCGCAGTGGATATGAATGTAACTTCAATCATCCACTCCCCAAGACTTGCGAGAGGAGAATATAAACAAAAACGTTTCATCAGATTTTTAAACCTAGAACAAGGGAACAGAACCATTGGAATACACACTTCATGTGGTTTTAATAACAAACCCAGAACGAGAGCACAGACCCACTGGGAAAGAACAGAACCACTGGAAGACACACTTCATGTGGTTTTAATAGCAAACCCAGAACGAGAGAACAGAAACACTGGAGAGAACAGAACCACTGGAAGACACATTTCATGTGGCTTTAATGGAAAATATAGAATAAGAGAATAGACTCACTGGAGAGAACAGAACCACTGGAAGACACATTTCATGGGATTTTAATGGAAAATATAGAATAAGAGAACAGACCCACTGGAGAGAACAGAAGCACTGGAAGACACATTTCATGTGATTTTAATGGAAAATATAGAATAAGAGAACAGACCCATTGGAGAGAACAGAACCAGTGGAAGACACATTTCATGTGATTTTAATGGAAAATATAGAATAAGAGAACAGACTCACTGGAGAGAACAGACCAACTGGAACACACATTTCATGTGATTTTAATGGAAAATATAGAATAAGAGAACAGACCCACTGGAGCGAACAGAACCACTGGAAGACATATTTCATGTGATTTTAATGGAAAATATAGAATAAGAGAACAGACCCACTGGAGAGAACAGAAACACTGGAAGACACATTTCATGTGATTTTAATTGAAAATATTGTATAACAGAACAGACCCATTGGAGAGAACAACCACTGGAAGACACGTTTCATGTGATTTTAATAGAAAATATAGAATAAGAGAACAGACTCACTGGAGAGAACAGAACCAATGGAAGACACATTTCATGTGATTTTAATGGAAAATATAGAATAAGAGAACAGACTCACATTTCATGTGATTTTATTGGAATATATAGAATAAGAGAACAGACTCACTGGAGAGAACAGAACTACTGGAAGATACATTTCATGTGATTTTAATGGAAAATATAGAATAAGAGAACAGACCCAATGGAGAGAACAGAACCACTGGAAGACATACTTCATGTGATTTTAATGGAAAATATAGAATGAGAGAACAGACTCACTGGAGAGAACAGAACCACTGGAAGACATATTTTATGTGATTTTAATGGAAAATATAGAATAAGAGAACAGACCCATTGGAGAGAACAGAACCACTGGAAGACACACTTCATGTGATTTTAATGAAAAATATAGAATAAGAGAACAGACCCACTGGAGAGAACAGAACCACTGGAAGACACACTTCATGTGATTTTAGTGGAAAATATAGAATAAGAGAACATACCTACTGGAGAGAACAGAACCAGTGGAAGACACATTTCATGTGATTTTAATTGAAAATATAGAATAAGAGAACAGACCCACTGGAGAGAACAGAACCATTGGAAGACACATTTCATGTGATTTTAATAGAAAATATTGTATAACAGAACAAACCCAATGGAGAGAACAGAACCACTGGAAGACACACTTCATGAGATTTTAATGGAAAGTATAGAATAAGAGAACAGACCCACTGGAGAGAACAGAACCACTGGAAGACATATTTCATGTGATTTTAATTGAAAATATAGAATAAGAGAAGAGACCCACTGGAGAGAACAGAACCATTGGAAGACACATTTCATGTGATTTTAATAGAAAATATAGTATAAGAGAACAGACCCACTGGAGAGAACAGAACCAATGGAAGACACAGTTCATGTGATTTTAATTGAAAATATAGTATAAGAAAACAAACCCACTGGAGAGAACAGAACCACTGGAAGACACACTTCATGTGATTTTAATGGAAAATATAGAATAAGATAACAGACCGACTGGAGAGAACAGAACCACTGGAAGACACACTTCATGTGATTTTAATGAAAAATATAGAATAAGAGAACAGACCCACTGGAGAGAACAGAACCACTGGAAGACACACTTCATATGATTTTAGTGGAAAATATAGAATAAGAGAACATACCTACTGGAGAGAACAGAACCAGTGGAAGACACATTTCATGTGATTTTAATTGAAAATATAGAATAAGAGAACAGACCCACTGGAGAGAACAGAACCATTGGAAGACACATTTCATGTGATTTTAATAGAAAATATAGTATAAGAGAACAGACCCACTGGAGAGAGCAGAACCAATGGAAGACACAGTTCATATGATTTTAATTGAAAATATAGTATAAGAGAACAAACCCACTGGAGAGAACAGAACCACTGGAAGACACACTTCATGTGATTTTAATGGAAAATATAGAATAAGAAAACAGACCCACTGGAGAGAACAGAACCACTGGAAGACGCATTTCATATGATTTTAATTGAAAATATTGTATAACAGAACAAACCCACTGGAGAGAACAGAACCACTGGAAGACACACTTCATGAGATTTTAATGGAAAGTATAGAATAAGAGAACAGACCCACTGGAGAGAACAGAACCACTGGAAGACACATTTCATGTGATTTTAATGGAAAATATAGAATAAGAGAACAGACCCACTGGAGAGAACAGAACCAATGGAAGACACATTTCATGTGATTTTAATAGAAAATATAGTATAAGAGAACAGACCCACTGGAGAGAACAGAACCACTGGAAGACACACTTCATGTGATTTTAATGGAAAATATAGAATAAGAGAACAGACCCACTGGAGAGAACAGAACCAGTGGAAGACACACTTCATGTGATTTTAATGGAAAATATAAAATAAGAGAACAGACGCACTGGAAGAGAACAGAACCACTAGAAGACACACTTCATGTGGTTTTAAAAAAAGCCTAGAACGAGAAAACAGACCCACTGGGAGAGAACAGAAACACTGGAAGACACATTTCATGTGATTTTAATGGAAAACATAGAACAAGAAAAGAGACTCACTGGCAGAGAATAGAACCACTAGAAGACACACATCATGTGATTTTAATAGAGAACCTAGAACAAGAGAACATACTCACTGGGATAGAACAGAATCACTGAAAGACACATTCATGTGATTTTAGTAGAAAACCTAGAATAAGAGAACAGACCCACTGGGAGAGAACAGAACCACTGGAAAACATACTTCTTGTGATTTTAATAGAAAACCTAGAACAAGAGAACAGACCCACTGGGATAGAACAGAATCATTGGAAGAGACATTCACGTGCTTTTAATAGCAAACCCAGAACGAGAGAACAGAACCCCTAGAAGACACACGCCATTTGATTTTAATAGAAAATCTAGAATAAGAGGACAGATACACTAGGAGAAAACAGAACCACTGGAAGACACATTTCATGTGAATTTAATAGAAAGCATAGAACAAGAAAAGAGACCCACTGGGAGAGAACAGACCCACTGAAAGACGCATATAATGTGATTTTATTAGAAAACCTAGATTAAGAGGATAGATCCACTGGGGAGAGGACAAAACCACTGGAAGACACACTTTATGTGATTTTAATAGAAAACCAGGAACAAGAAAACAGACCACAGGGAGAGAACAGAACCACTGGAAAGCACTGAGGCCTAATTCGATTTTTAATTAGTATTTATCGAACCTAGAGCGGGATAACAGGACTACTGGGGGATACACTTTGTGTGGATTTTTAATAGCAAACCTAGGAAGAGGAACCAGAGCCATTGAGAGATACAGCGCATATGTTTTTAGCATCGAATCTAAAGCGAAAGTACAGGATTACTGCACTGGAAAATACAAACCATATGTTTTTAGTAGTAGATCTAATGCAAGAAAACTTGCCGTAAGTGAGTTGCAACTGTATGATTTTTAGTAGCGAGACTAGAATTAGAGGTTCTCCTTAGTGTTCAAGCATTTACCATGGTGGCCCTTTAGACTTGAGTTTAGAGAAGTCAAATTTGGCGAGGTCGATGGAGTTAAAAGAGCTATGTAAATCTTAGTGTAGCTTTCTTCGAGTGGGAGGTAAAGCTGGGAGATCCGTCGCAGAATTGATGAACATGATTGAGAAGTCTACGCAAAATTTGTCGACGATTACTCTCCCACGTAAAATTTCCACTATGAGTAGCCTCTGCAATTAAAATATTGTTAAAAAATAAAAGACTTCTATGGCCTACTACTAAAACTGCTAGAGAAAAGGACCAGGGGCAGATTGAGGTGGACTCCATTATTTCACGGAGGACCTAGAACAGGGATGTCAAAGCGCCTGCACTGCGTTCTCTCAAGAACCCGCACAATATTTCCTTAAGAGCGATGATTGTAGAGATCTTGCTAAAATTTGAACCTTCTAGGATTCGTATTGCATGTAGTATGAGCACGCAGTGCAAGCGCTTTGACATCCCTGATCTAGAGGGAGAAAAGATACACAATGATTCTGAATAGATCGAAAATTCAAGACCACAATATGATAGGCTGTAGATCACGTGATTTTAATAGCGGTACTACAAAGAGATGCAACTCACATGATTTTAATAGTGAACCTAGAAGGAGAAAATAGGGGCATAGAGTCTTTCAGTGCGGTAGTAATATAAGAAGGAAAAGGAGAGGAGGAGATTAGTGTGCATAATAACATTACGGTTACAATATCCTGAAACTCATTAATACTCGAACCCATGCTCTCTACAGACCCTAACTGTTCAGTTCTCCACAGGAGATTTTTTGAAGTAAAGATTTAGACATGAAGCTAGCTATATAATTTGTAATATGCTCGCGTGGTAGAAAAGCATGGAACATGGAGCAATGTTGCATCTCGAAGCGAGCACACTCATCACATGTAATTCAGACTCATTAAATCAGCGCCGACAGGCCCGCTTGTTGTTACGGTCAAGGAAGTGAGATAGCATCATGGCATTGTTCTAAACGTCTTACTAACACGTCAGATCACATCGCATGGAAATGAACCCAACACTGCGTAACAAACACCCGGGCCTTACTGCTCCATTCCGGCAGAGAATATTACTGTTTCCCCTGTCTTTCTCTTCGTACCTTTATTGTAATATTACCATCGCCTCAAGCCTCTAAGCTGTACCTGTGCATTAAATTTTGTGGAATTCACTGGCTTTATATCATAATAGCACCAGGACATCGCTTAGTAACGGAGAATGAAAGAAGACAACGTATAAAATGATCGGGAATCGAAGTGAGTACGATAAGTTTACTGTGGCATGAGCACGCTCTTTCCTGCAGAACGCCGACAGTCAGATATTGTAGAAACAGGCCTGGGACACTCGAATATTATAATTATCTGCTTCATCCTAGTAATAGTGAGATTTCTTGGGCTTTGGCTTTTTGTGCGCCCTAAAGGCCTAGTACGACAGGTGGTCTGGGAGGCATTCGTAAATCCGACGCTGACGATAGACTATTCTGCCTCAGCCCCTGATAGAGCTAGATCCCATTTCGCGAACGAATAGCCTGATAAGACTCAAGGATCCGGAGCCCCAAGCCCTTCCTAATACGCTGATGCTGACAGGTTCGTCATCCTGCATCAGCTCCTGTCAGAGCCACGTCCCATCCACACACGAGCAACTAGATAAGCCCCAAGAGCCCGGACCCTCAAGTCCATCCTATATTTTCATCGGAAACCCGTACTACCCCCAGACTACTCTGAGTTACAGAAGCGAACACAATAACGGCAATAAGCACCATCTTGCCTGTTCTTACTGTACTGATTTATGAAGATAGATGTAATAAAGGAGAAGTGGAAAGTGCTGGTGGAATGATAAAGGGAAACGGGGGTACCGCGAGAAAAACATTCTGCAACGTCTGCTTTATTCACCAAAACGTCCATGACGACCTGAACAGGGGTCGAACCCGCCGTCTTACTGAAAAACCAGTGTGCTAGCTGTTGAGCCACTGAGGTGGCTTGAAAGGAATTAGATTTATCGATTTGTTAATATTCGTTTATATATGGTTGCAGTAAGTATGTAGCAGGTATGTTCTCATGTTATACTGCAGCTATTTCAGTGCACCGATGAGGCAAGGACCTTTAATGCATAATTACACCACACGAAAAAATGTAATATCTTGTTAGTTGGCAGTAAAATTTTGACATTAATTTCCCAGTAGACTATTATACATACCTACTAAGCAAAGTATTTCGTAAAAAAAAAGTGAGGTGTTCAATGGGCCATCGCACCACAAACTTTTAGGTTCAATTACGTCTTATACGGTGTAGTCAAAATTATGGAGTTATGCTGCCTATGTAGGCCTTGGGTAGCTGATTGAAGTGTCTGGAGCGCCTCCTAAGCGCTCGAATTCTTACAGGCTCTCCACAATCTTATCTTTCTGCGCGTGTCTTTGAAATTTTTTCGGCTTGCTTCCCTTCTTTTCTTCTTTACATTTTCGGAGGACACGTTGCTTCCCTTTCTCTTATTTGCCAGTGATTTTGATTTTGTGACCCTCTTAAAATACATTTTTTCTAATATACAATTATTTATTCTTTTTCAAAAACAATTGCTATTTCTAATTGATAAAGCATCAATTACAGACGATTTCGTTTTTTGTTCGTTGAGCTACGTTCGCTTATTCCGGAGATATTAGCCCTTAATAAGTAACGCCACACATATTTCTGAAGGTTGGCGCCATTTTGTTATTGAGCAAGTATAACGAATGAAACCCACGTACGATCTTGTACTCGCAGAGACCTTTTAAACCTTTTACTATGGATCACTCTGAAACTTACTGCAAACTGATGTTGTAGCATATAGTGACAAATTATTTCTACTTTCGGCTTTATTGCTTTTCAAAATATTCCCCATTACATTTTATGCAATCGTCCATTCGCCAGAACCAGTCATCAAATCACTGCGCTAACTTTTCTAGAGACACTTCCAGACACCAACTCGTTGAAGTCCTCAATTCTCACATTCAGCGGTGTTAAAGGACAATCCGCGCATTTTCTACTTGATGGTTGGGAAGAAGAAAATGTCGCATGGTGTCAGATCAGGGATGTAGGGCGGATAAGTAATTAATATCATACCTGAAGTAACTGAAATGTTCACTGTCTGTTCAGTAGAGAGGGACGATGCACTTTCACAGCGGAGGATGATACGTCTTCGGGGTCGTTCTGTACGTACTTTTTCCAAGACTGTTGGTAAACAAATAGTGGTATACCATTCGACATTAATCGTACGAAGATCCTCCAATAGAACAGAGATGATAGAACCAGACAGACTAAAAATAAGGCAACATCTTCTTGCCAGTGCTTCGGTCTCTTTTGACTTTTTTGGCCTATCTTCGCCTGGGAAGATACATTGTGCCGATTGACGTTTATTTTCTGGCTCATATGAGGAAATCCATTTGCAAAAGACGTAAGTCAAAAGACAAAGCAGTAGTATTTGTGGAGGTGTATCAAATTCTGCATTTTGAAAATTCTCGTTAGAAATCTTTCCTTCTTCACTCTGTCCTAGAGTAGTGATCGACAGATTTTTTTTCATCACACTTCAAATGTTATTGCTTTGTCTTTTGACTTACGTCCTTTGACTTTGCTTTGCAAATGTTTTGAAGTAGTACATCTACTCAACAAAATTGTCAATTGCTTTTGCTTTGTCTTTTGGCTTACACCTTTTGACTTTGCAATATTTCTGACAAGATTACCGTTCCACGACTTCGTCGTGCTAATGAGAACCGAATAGTTCGAAACCGGAGATTCGCAAACTGGATAAAAGAATATCGTTCCATTTTGTGTATCACAGGCCAAAGTCTTTGGAAAATCCAAAGATTGCAAAGGATAATACCAAATCCAATCAAAGGATCAAGCCTTTGGCAAAGATCTGCGAAAACACAAACTTGTATTTTAAGAGTGTAAACTCTATTTATTGCTTTGTGTTTTCTCTGTTTCGGCTTCAATTTGCCTCTTTAGCCAGAGAAGTGTAATGACAAAAATTCTGTCGATCACTACGCTAGGACAGAGTGGAGAAGGAAAGATCTCTAACGAGAAATTCCAAATTGTACTAAATCCATGTTTCGTCACTGATGTCAGAAACAAACTTGACTGATCTCGATTGAATTTTTAAACTTTTCCGTGCATCAATCAATACGTGTTTGTTTTTCAGCTTCTGTCAAATTATGTGAAATTCGCCGAACACGCATCTTTCTCACAACAAGATGATTATTAAAGATCTTTTGCATTACACTCATACTTATTCCCAAAGATACCTGAATCTCGGTGTAGGCGATTCGATTATTTCCTTTAGTCATTTGACGTACAGCGTCGATAATTCGCACTGGTTCCTGTAGCAGGTAGACTCTCGCGGAAATCGTCGGTGATGCAAGTAGGATACGTCCACGTTTGAATTCCACAAAGTAATCAGACACAGTCTTTTCTGATAAAGCTTCATCTTCGAAATCATTCTGAAGGCCTTGGATGCATTTGTTTTGCGTCAGTGTCGATTTGAAACCTTAAAAAATCTTAGCCCGAAAGACTTAACCATTTAAAGCCATAAATTTGACTGACCCTTAATTTCAAAATTATCTAGGAGCTAAGCTAGGAAATAGTTTTTTCATTTGTAAACAGTAGTTGCCTTGGAAGCTGAACTGCATTTATTATCGAACAACAGACAAACTACTGTAGTTTATTGCTATACGTATCAGTTTGCAGGAACTTTAATTGTAACCCCCCGTAACTTGTCCCACTCTCTTTTGTTCCGACCACTAAACCGCCGTAACAAGATTTCGTCACTCTCGTCGGGCAGTGTGAATGCCGTTATACTCGCCAAATGATCTGAACATCTATATTAATAATAATAATCTGTAAGCGAAATTTTTCTGGTAATTTTCGATTTTCCAAAAATAATTGGTGTTAACATGTATAATTAATCATGCTGAAACCGAAAATCGCTTTTTTGAAATTTTTGTTTGTATGTCTGTCTGTCTGTCTGTCTGGATGTTTGTTACCTTTTCACGCGATAATGGCTGAACGGATTTCGATGAAAATTGGAACATAAATTAAGGTCGTTGCAACTTAGATTTTAGGCTATATGGCATTCAAAATACTTTACTTAAAAGGGGGTTATAAGGGGGCCTGAATTAAATAAACCGAAATATCTCGCTTATTATTGATTTTTGTGAAAAATGTTACATAAAAAAGTATCTTTAAAAATGATTTCCGATAAGTTTTATTCCAGGCAAAATTTTGATAGGACTGATCTTTAAGGATATACAAGAGTTTTAAAATAACAATACAATACTCAGATTACAGTGTCGTTGTTCTGTAACTTCTATGTGCAAAATGTTAATTTATTTAGTAGGAAGAAAAACAAATTTATTCATTCTATGGCGGTAGTGCATAGGAGATCGTGAATTCTTAAATTTTCGAAAGAAAGAAATATAATTAAGTTATATATATATAGAAAGGAATGTATTATTTTCTGCATCACTATTTAAGTTATTTAATAGAGCAAAAATCTGAACATCGATATGTGACATAGGAATTATTGCAGGAACGATGACGATGGCTACAATGAAATCAAAACAAATGACTCCGTCTATTTAAGGCGGTCTTTACGTTTATCAATATCAATATACAGAGAATATTTTGTGTGTTTGTATGATGTAACCTCAGAAGCTATTATTAACCTTTACTATTTGAAATTTGTAGTTTCTCTAGACGGATATAATGCTACAAATGAGGACTGAGGTAAGATGAAAAGAAATCTGTACGCACAGAAAACTTGATATTCTGTCGAAATATTGTATAAATTAATTATTGCAACTTTATTTGGTCCACATAAAATACTCTACTTTTATACGCTCATTTTACCATAGAGATCACTGGAGCAGAATTATTTTAAAAGGTGTAATGAAATGGCGTTCCTGCGCTCATAATTTACCCATATTCATTTCCTGTGTTTCTTAAAATAATATTTATGTAGTGCACCTCATTTTTTTATTTGCATAAACAATGATATACAACCGAGCGAGTTGGCCTGAGCCAACTCGCATTAGGGGATCCCGGGCCCAAACCCCGTGGCCGACCAATCTAACTGGGGTTTTTCATGATTTCCCTTAGTCATAAAGGCAAATGCCGGATTGGAAAGATACATGCCATTATTCATCACCGCCTCAATTACCAATACCAAAAACATTAATCAAAGTCTGTAATCAGTTACATGAACACAAGCCATCTACAACACACAATAGAAACAGGAACTCAACAAGAGTAAACGCGGCCTGCTGACATACCCACACATTCTAAACACGCGACATGACCACAGATGTTAAGGCGTGAATAAAATAAACTTAACAAAAAAAAAAAAAAGATGCACAGTAAGGTTAACATAAAATGATCTTCGTACACAATCAACTCTATTAATTTTGAGTGATTTATTAAAGGATGCATTCAAGACTAATTTAGAAAAACGTTAAACGAATTATCTTTGCACCAAATCAGTGGTCTCTGGACCAAAATGATAGCATTTTAATTATTTAAATACAATTTAAATTAAATAGCATATTAAACGATTTATTCTTCTATCAAACACGAATGTTCCCTGGACTCAATGTTCTATTTTAATTATGTAATTACTTTATATTTATTTCTAATAAGTGCAGCGGAGCGCACGGGTACAGCTAGTTAAGACATAATTCTCCATCAAAAAATTTTAATAGTTCTATAACATCTTTGTCGATAACAAAACTGTAACTTTATGGATATCTTAAGAAAATAAGAGCCCATAATAATCCGCAGTCTACTCTAAATTTCTCTATGTTAATTCCACAGGGAGAATCACATTCGAAGACAGATTGAAAAATGGATTTTCTTCCTCTTTCTGAAATGGAATGGAAACAGATCCCTGTGAAGAATCACGCCGAAACGTCGATCACTTTGCCGCTATAGATGAAGAATGTATTGTTCTTTGAAACGTGGATTTACATTACACGGAACGATTATTGTTATTATTATTATTATTATTATTATTATTATTATTATTATTATTATTATTATTGTCCAGGTAGAATAGTACTTAACTTTAAGTCATTTTCCCAGAAGTGGAATAATTGAAATATAAGCTATAACCATTTTAAATCACATAAAATTATTAATTATTATTATTGTGATTATTATTTTCATTTATATTATTGTTATTGTTATAATACCGTTATTACTTTTAATTTAATTCTAATCATGTAGACCGACTAACTTGACTGTTCATTGAAGGAAGCGGAACCGATCCCCATTGAGGCCAACAATTTTTCTCTTTCCATAACTTGGATTGTGCCAGCATGACGTTAATCACTGACCTCCTTTCATTGCTAAGAAAACTACAGAGATAATTCCCCGCCAACATCGAGTCAAGCGCACGTGGGTTGCATCTTTGACATCTACTAGACCAGAAGGACAGTGCGAAGAATTACAATTGTTGAATGATTGACAAGTTAAAATTAATTTCAAATATGTATAAAGTGAAAGAAGTGAGTAAGTTCTTTATTTTTAATGTCTGGAATACCAATCATTTTGTCAATTTAATGATGTAGGGACAAAACTTAATAATTTCTTAATAGTGTGTGGTAAAATACAGTAAAAGAAAATTGTATAAAAACGTAGGAATAATTATCGCACTTCTGATATAAAATTATATAAAACAATTGTTCCACCAATAGAAACGTAGAACTCTGGCGAAACCTAAACAAAAAACAATTAAAGTTGTAGAAGTACGATTCCTTACAATTACAATAATAGTATGAAACAAAGTACCCTAAAAAGGACATAGAATGTACAACAGTAATAAATGAACCAAAATATAAAGTGAATTTACTCTATGACGAGAATATAAGGCATCTCTATCAATCAAGATTGAGACAAAAACTTAATTTAAATTTAAATAAAACAGCACTAGATTATGTATCACCATATGAAGAAATGTATACATATAGCAGCCAGCGAAGCACTTGGAACCGAAAATCAAGGAAAACGTAATAGATACAATGAATGGTATAAATAATTTAGTAGAAAGGAAGTAGAAAACAAAAATGAAATGATTATCAGATCATTTTCAGACATCACGGATGGAGTATATTCAATTATGAAACAAAGGCAGAAGTTATAAAACCAAAAAAATAAGCATTGAAATTACGCATGTTCCAAATAACTCAATTGGATACACCAGATCTGCAGAAACTTGAAAAGTGCTGAAAATATTACACATCTGCAGTATGCTCGTGTCCCACTCATACGGTTAGTGTAGACAGCTCTCTTATACTCAAGCTTACACCGCTCACAGCGTGTTTATTACTCGCCGCGCTAATCAGTGTAGGATTTATATTCTTTCTGCCGCGTGTTTCTGCAACAAAAACGAAACTCGAGCTGCGTGTTCAAAGTATTTTGACTACATAAGTGAGAACAATAACACATGGACTTCCTCGCCTGTTATCATCCGCATAATTATCACCCCAATGAATGGATTTCTGCAAGAACTTACTCTCGTCGACTTAAAAATCGAGTTGCGAAGATGCTAAGATGTCCGTCGAATTTAATCTTGCGTAAAGGACTTTAATGTTTGGATGAGGAGCATTTCCATTGTTTCAGGACATATTTTCTATTTGTCTTATTTCACAAGAGTGAATAATCAAAAGCTTGTGTTTACGTTTGATAATGATGTTGCTTCCTGGCGGCTTGATCTACAGCTGATTTTCATTATAACTATTGATGTGATACGATAAAAATGATTTTTGACTTTGTATCTTTTATTAGAAAGAGTTCGGAGATGCGATGAATATCGGTTAGCATTGAGTATAAGATTTGCATTTTTGGAAGCTATGTGAATATAATATTGGGAATTTTGGGACGTGATGCCTGAATACTAGTAACGTAGTGCTTTTTTTTATTGTTAATAGTTTGCAAGTGAATATTGAGTATAAATCAAAGAGGTTATGGAGGATTTTTTTATTAGATTGATTAGCCTACAACTGCACATCCAACATAATTTTCTGTTATTGACCTATCGATATAGATATGTTCGTGTCTTGAGTGTTTATCAGTTCTTTGAAGAGTACTTTTGTGATGTTTTGGAGTATTAGATTTCGTATAATCACTTAGACCATCACTGATATGGAAGTTCAACAGTTTCCATTGAAATGATTCAAGAGAAGTTGTGGTCGAGAAAATTGGAGAGATGATGTAGACTATGTAGTTCATATTTTTCAGTAGATTTGGAACTCTAGTGAGGAATGCTATACCGCAATCCACATATCTTGGTTGTTAGAATTCATTAATTCCAGTACATAATCATACATCATATATTCTGGTATAGAATTGTTCCTCACTTTTTTCAACAGGAAGGATCTGCATATCAACGTTGCCAGAGTACATAAACGTAATTTCTGAAGCCTGCGCGATGTAACACTAGCGCATTTTATATCGCTATCAATTTCTGTGCCCCTATCGTTTCCTCGTTTCCTATAATTACAGGAACTGTAGAGAACAAGTAAATACAGAAATTCATTAAATTGGCAACAGACAAGAAAAAGCGTAAGAATAGCCTACAGAAGTTTCTGCGATTTTAGTTAATCTTTTGGCCGCGGTATGGCACATAACACAAAACACATTGGTTTTAATAAAAGAGTAGAAGAAAGATCTGATGTGCTCACCCGAAAACTGAGATATACAGAAAAACAAACAACGTGACAGATAGTTACCATGATCGGTGCATGTTTTCGAAGCAATCTTCTGCTCTAATGGGTGGACCTTCCTTATTGGCACACTCATAAACCTAACCCTCGGGCATAAGTCGACCTCGTCTATGTTGTACAGGGTTCCCTGCTTTCTTCTCCTCGGCACTATGAGATGTTCTTGCTTCCACCTTACCTAATGAACTCAAACTCCCCCAGTGCTAAAGTCCCAGAGGCGTTCAATAGAAAACTGTCCCACGCCTTTCCAGCCAGAAGTCAAATTTCGTACGCACTGTCCTGATTTGGCTCCTTCACAATATACAATCGTTCCTTCATACCAAGGTTGTGAATATATACAGGATAAACCCTGTAACAAGTTCACGTTTGTAACAATGTTAATTATTATTTAAACCTAATACTATTTCTTGCGAATATAAGCTTATAAATTTATAAGTTATTATATATTTATAAATATAATAGATAGGTATTCAACAAATTTACAGATTCTACCGGAATTTTAAGGACACCTCTTCGAAAGAAATGTTTCACTCCTGTCTTTACATACTTACGTGAAATTCCCTGATGTTTATAAAGGGACCAAATAAATGCCTGTGAAAAATGAAGTTTTTTTACTTCAAATCCAATCTCTATATTTCAAACTGTGGATTATATAACAATTTTTCTGCTATGAAAAATTACATTTTATAGGAAACAATTAATTACTTTAGAATGAACGTATTTAGATCAACGAATTTTGTGATGGATTAGATATTATCTCAAGTCATTCTTCCACATCACAGTAATCTGCCAGTTCACGTCTACACTCCTGAATTTCAACTTATTTTTCACTTTCTTTCAAGGAAGAAATCTAACCTTTCCACACTTGTAGCAAACTCCACTACTGTTTAGCCTACTAAAATGGACGAAATAAGCTGATTGACCAGTATTAACAAATCCCAATGTTATGATGTAAGTGGCAGAGGTGGTCCAGGGTCAATTTTTTGCGAATTTAAAATTCATGAGAATTTTAGAAAATGGTAATTTTTCCTAAAGAAAATAAAGAGAAATCTGAATTTTAATGCTTGAACGAGGTGTCACAATTTTATTTTAACATAAAGTAATAGTCTATCTGTGGTGTTTGGTCAGAGCATGATAACTCTAAAATGACCTTTTTAGCTGAAAGCGTAGCCCTATATGAAAACAGCTCTCTTTCATTTGGTATAGCCGTGATATCTCCATCTAATGTGATGTTATTTTCATTCACATTTGTATGTAAACTAGAATTAAGATTTGTATAGGAAAAGTGGAAATAAAAATGCTTTTATCTCAAAACAGGTATTTTGGAGTTATGTTTTGGCAAAACACCACAGATATTTGCACAAGGGGCCTCTCAGATATTTCTAACACTATCCCAAAATTAATTGATCTAACTACATTCATTCTGGAGTAATTAATTTTCCTTATACAGAAAAGATGTAATTTTTCAATAAGTTTTCATAGCAGAAAAAGTTACATAATCCGCAGTTTGAAAGATAGAGAGTTTGAGGGATAGAGGGATAGGTTTGCAGTAAAAAACTTCATTTTTTCATAGGCATTAGGTCCCTATATAAACATCAGGGGGTTTCACATAAATACAGTATAAGGATAGAAGTTAAAAATATCTTTGTCCTTAAACTTCTGGTAGAACCTGTACATCAACTGGACAATAAATGGATAATAAATGGAAACAAAGATAAATGTATGATATAAATATAAAGGAACAGAACTTGAAACATACATGCCAAAATGTATTTCAATGTAAATTATATCAATTTCAAAACTTATCACAGGAGTTTTTTTTATTGTTTAACACTCATACAAAATACCGTACATCTATTTTCCTTAAGTTATGCAATCTTATTATAATACGAAGGACTCTATAAATATGGGAATAGAAATGAAGAGTCCACTACAAGAATGATGGATGTCACTTTCTTCTCGAAAATGAACCAAGACTGTCAATGCATAGCTTAAGACATATAGAATGTACATACAGAATTATATGGCTTTAACACTGATAGTCATTGTCCAGTAATGATCGGAAAATCACAGTTAAGCTTTGAGCGCTAAGCATTTCAAACTTTCAATTGCTTCTCCTGGATAATGTATTCCAAATGACATCCATCATTCTTGCAGTGGACTCTTCAAATATGAATTTATATTATTTACTTTCGGAATATAGGATATTATATTGTGTACTGAGCATTGTATACAACCCATCACTATCACCTATTTTCAAAGTTCTAGTTCTCATGCCCGTTCCGACCTCATTGAGGATTGTGAACCAACTCTGGACACTCACTAACACTAGGACTTGTAGATTTTTTGGTAAGTACGAGTATGATACTCTCAGGACAAACACAGGGGGGGAATCTAATATTTGTGAGCGGAAAATAAGTAATTATTTTTCTTCTGAGAATAGAACTCGTGTCTTCTATCACCTGGACTACAGTGGAGGACTATGACAATAAATGAAGATATAACACAACACATAATAATACATGAAAAACAGTGGTTACGACATGTTGACGGAATAACTCCAAGTAGAATTCTTCAATTTAAACCAGTAGGAAAAATACCTGGAATTTATAAAACAGTTACATTACCGGTTATTCTTTATGGTTGTGAAGCTTGGACTCTCACTTTGAGAGAGAAACATAGGTTAAGGGTGTTTGAGAATAAGGTGCTTAGGAAAATATTTGGGGCTAAGAGGGATGAAGTTACAGGAGAATGGAGAAAGTTACACAACACAGAACTGCACGCATTGTATTCTTCACCTGACATAATTAGGAACATTAAATCCAGACGTTTGAGATGGGCAGGACATGTAGCACGTAAGGGCGAATCCAGAAATGCATATAGAGTGTTAGTTGGGAGGTCGGAGGGAAAAATACCTTTAGGGAGGCCGAAACGTAGATGGGAAGATAATATTAAAATGGGTTTGAGGGAGGTGTGATATGATGATAGAGAATGGATTAATCTTGCTCAGGATAGGGACTAATGGCGGGCTTATGTGAGGGCGGCAATGAACCTCCGGGTTCCTTAACAGCCAGTAAGTAAGTAAGTAAGTAAGTAAGTAAGTAAGGCAGTAAGGAAAAAGACCTAGAAGGCATCCTTATCGAATGGTTGTGGTTAAGTTGAAGATGTCCCGGCTCCGAATGCAGCCTCAGTTGGATGATTTTTTTCTCTTGTACGGAGGAAGGACCCAAAGGCTTACATTGCAGCCTGAGGCTTATTGTGTTTACCACTTCTGTTCTTTGAATGATTGGGTAGCCAAACGGCCGCGCTCTTGTACAAGTACAGCACGCCGCATCGTGAACTTAACCCGGGCTGTGGTATGGATGATGATATGTGAATTAATGATGGCGAAATGAGTCTGAGGTCCAACGCCGAAAGTTAAGCAGTAATTATGCTTCAATTGGTTGAGGTAAAACCCCGGAAAACCCCCAACCAGGTAACTAGTCCCAACAAGGATTTGAATCCGGCCACACTCGTTCACGGTCAGACGTGCTAGCCGTTACTTCACAGCGCAGCGGTGAACTCTGTTGGATAGTTACTCGCTCCCCGCGTCATAATGCAAAACAGCCGTTGGCGATTGTCAGTTCTTTGTCATTTATGTAAGAGGAACTGCATTATAATGTATCATGTGACTTTAGATCTGCTGAATAGTTGAACTAATTACAATAAAGCAGAAGTATTTCATAAATGGCAGCTCTTCAAGTGAGGAAATGAACAGAAGAATTGTCGGCGCATGTGGGAACGAGTCGGGCTGCAACTGAGTAGACTGGCATACCAGCGAGCAACTTATAGGTCTACGTGGAGTAATTTATTTTTTACACCGTATGCCGTTTTCTATTTGTAGACTTCTAGAAATTTTATATTATACTGAAATATAACAGATGGAAACCTTTCGTTGTGGTTAAGGGATAGCGTATACAGCTGTCCTGTGTTCGATTTCTGGTGTAAAATTATAGACCCACCCAACTGAAGTGTCTTTCGTGCACATCGAAATGGCATTTCTCAGAAAGAGCAAATTGTGTTTGACTAGGAACAGAATAATTAAAAATTTATAGACTGTTATAATATTTAACCATTAAAATTCAATTTTGATTGTGACGTAACAAAGAATGAAGTGGAAGAAACAAATTTGATATACGTAGAACTACGTCTTTCTCTTCTTTACGAATGGAGAGTGGTAACTTGGGAATTGACCATCGCATTTCCTTGTATCCCCCTTCTTTTCCTTGTCTTCCTCTTATTCTTCTTGTATTCACACGATACACTATTCTGTGTGTGTGTGTGTGTGTGTGTGTGTGTGCGCGCGCGCGCGCATGTGTGTGGTGTGTGCGACTCGCTGTGTCCCAGTACTTTTGTTACATCCTATATAGGATATAAATATAATACCTATGTGTGTAATGATTCAATGAGGACTGTGTTCCTTAACCAGAAGGTTACTAAGCATTTACGAAAGCTCTAAACTGAGCTCAGTTGGAAGAATATTATACTCACAAGAATTTCCAAGAATACACAGACATTGCATGTCCACATAAATTATCATATAGTTAAAGCTTTCTACATAAAGTAGAGTGTGTTGTTCGTTCATGACAGGTGCATGAAACTGGTCAACTAAAGGAGAGCTACACAAAATACTAAAAACATTTTGATCCCTTCACTGTAAACGACGGACTTCAAATGGATTGAGATTAAAAATTTGACTCCACCGCTAATGCAATCATCACTTAGGCCTATCTCTCCCGGATCTCTGTGGTTTCCATACGATCGGTTAACAATGCCAGGAAGAAGCTGGGTGACTCGCGTGTCTGAGAATGTGTACGAAGAGGAATGTTTGCACCATTGCACCACATTCCTAATTTCGATCGGAAAGTTGGATTCTTGTAACACACAAGGTGGATTTACTTTTTTATTACATTTCTCAGAATGATTCTGTCATTTTCGACTCTGAATAATATTGATACTTTGTTTTAATGATTCTCCGTATAACGTTACCTTCAACAGCAACTGACGATCTTTAATAGCGACGAATTAAAGGAGTGGTGAAGGAATAGTAATTTTATTATAGTCAACTACGATGCTTTATGGCTAGAAATTCTGTAGATTTTATTAGGACTAACGATCACTAAACAGTTTGGATAATAAACTATTAGTTCTAACGGAAGTATTAAATTCTATCACAACTTTGTGCCGCACATAACGTTAATTTTTAAAATGTCCGAAATAACCCTACTGACTTTACGGAAAAGTAACTCGAAATTTACAGAAAGTAAAGCATTCATAGCTTCAGCCTTTTGATATTTGAAATGTCTGGTGGAGTAAATTGATATTTATATTATATAATACATCTTGATTACACAACTTTTAACACTATATCACTTCGGAAAACGTATTATTTGTCTTTCTTATGTTAAATTTTATATTACCTCGTTAACACGTTTAGCCTGCTATTGGCCATCATCAGAACTGGTTCTTGCTGGTCTTGGCGCCTTTTGTTTTGTTTCCTGTGGGGGGTGTGTTTGTGTAGTGTGATGTGGAGTCAAAAAGTGTGTGTATTCTGAAATTGAGTTGTATGTTGAGAATTTTATTTGAATGTGTTTTTGTGTAACTGTATATTTTGTATTGTTCTAGTGTGTTTAGTTTCTGGCTTTTTGGTTGGATGTGTAGAATTTCTATGTCCGTGTTGATGTCTTTGTAGGTGTGGTTAACATTTGCGATTTATTCTGCATATGTGAAAATGTTTCGTAATTTTGTTATGGCTGTAATGTGTTCTTTGTAATGTGTCTGAAATCTGAAATGATCTGCCTGTCTGTCCTATGTAGAAGTTACTGCAGGTGTTGCATTTGAGTTTGTATACGTCTGTATGGTTGTACTTGCTTGTTGGTGTTGTTTGTGTGTTGAGATGTTTTTGTAGAGTATTATTTGTTCTGTATGCGATATTATAATTTAATTTCTTGAATGAGGTTGCAATCATGTGTGTGTTTTTGTTTTCTTATGTTAGTATGATGCATTTTTTGTGTACTTGTGTTTGTGTTATATTCTTATGTTTTATCTTTCTTATTATGTTACATATTCTTCTCTTCTATAAGCTCCACAAATGCCCATATTATGATATGATATATGATATGGTATAGTATGGCATGGCGTGGCATGACATGACATTACATGACATATCAACGAAGTCCTTCTTCCCGTCATTTAAGCAGAGACTAAAATTATCAATACCTTCAACTCCAGAATTCACAGCAGTTATCACAGGACACGGCAGAACCAAGTCATACCTTCACAGATTCCACATTATAGACGACCCAACATGTACATGTGGCAGAGGACAGCAAACAGTGAATCATCTTATTTATGAATGTGCAGACACCACACAGCAGAGGACGTCGCTCATGAGAGACATCAGGATGAACGGAGGAGATTGGCCACTGACTTGCGAACAGCTTGTGAACAGTTACCTCAAAGTGTTCAATCAATTTATAAAATCTATAAACTTGTGACAAAACAGCAACTAATGTAGTGTAAAACAAAAATGTGTGATAAAACAGCAACTAAAAGTGAGTTTAGAAATGTGTGACATGAACAGGCACTACTACAGTGGTAAAAATATGTGATAGAACACAAGGACCATACAAACATAGACATTTTAAGTTAATTAGGATTAACAAATTGTAAATATTGTATATATATGTATATATATATATTTTTTTTTTTGTACTACATAGAAAGTGAAAGCATGTAGTATTACTTTGGTAATGGGGTATGCTGTAATTATATAAAAAAATGACATGACATATGATATATGATATGATATGATCACGTATGATACGTTATGTTATGATATATGATATGATATGATAAGATATATGATATATGATATATGATATGATATGATATATATGATATATGATATGATATGATATATATGATATATGATATGATATATGATATGATATGATATGATATGATATGATATGATATGATATGATATGATATGATATGATATGATATGATATGATATGATATGATATGATATGATATATGATATGATATATGATATGATGTCTATGATATGATATGATATGATATGATATGATATGATATGATGTCTATGGTATGATATGATATGATATTATATATGATATGATATGATATGATATGATGTCTATGGTATGATATGATATGATATGATATGATATGATATGATATGATATGATATGATATGATATGATATGATATATGATATGATATGTTATGTGATTTATGAAATGTGATGTGATGTGATATATGATTTATGAAATGTGGTGTGATGTGATGTGATGTGATGTGATATGATATTAGGCTACATTATATGATTACATGATATTTATTGGTCAAGGAGCATCTAGGCTATATCTGTTATGGTGTACTTTCACATTCCTGTACTTAAGGTATACCATAACTCACCATTATATATTTTTTTGTAATTTCATTTCTTTTTCTCCTCATATTTTAATTTTACTTTATACCTCCCCTTTTTTCTTATTAAATTATTCAATTACTTCTATCCTACAGTTCTAACACCACTTTTGTTCTCAACTATCAAATCAATTTACATAACTCCAACAAATCCTAATCGTTTATTTGTCACATGACACTTCACTAGCATGTAGACTGTTACACCAAATCTGTTCTTTCTAGGCCTACTGGTATTGCTTGATATTCTTAACGCTCATTATCCCCTATTTTTATTACACTATTCCCCTTCACTTTTTACTAGTTTTCTAAACACTCATCTTATTTACCAATGCCCTCACACCATTCTCTATTTAGCTCATTTAATAGTACGGAGCTATCCATTCTTTCCCTAATTTCATCCATTACCACTTTCCATGACCCTGGTTCATTCCTTTCCGTACTGTTCAATTCTATCATATTCTTGTTTCTATTGCTATTGTTATTCTCTTATACCACATTACTGATTTTTTTTCCATAACATTTCTTCTGCTAATGCACTCACCTTTCCTGCACTTCCTTTTTCTTTTTTAATTGCCGAATCTTGTTTTCCATTCTTTTCTTTTCACTCGCCTTAAACCAACATGCCAGTAAGAAGAGAATCCTTTATCATTGAATATATATTACTTTATCGTCAGCTCTCTAAAACATGTTCACTTCTTCTCTAGAAAGGACTCTCTACTTTATAGGCTGGTATCCCATAGAATTTCACTTTAAAAAACCGTTGCCTCCGAAAATTTCTCAGTGTTAATATTTTCCTTGGCACACACAACTGTTTTCTGCATTGAATTTGTTGACTATGTTGACGATTCTTTCAGTACTTCTGGTTTTTCATGCCGAAATGTTAACATCACATCGTTTAAAAGAGTGACATCATTTACTTTACTCCATACTTTAAATACAATAAACTCCTTCTCATAATGCCCCAGTTACTTTCTTAGGAGCAACAAGCTTCAATTTTCCTAGCCCTCTACAAAATTTCTTCCCAAATCTGGTAAATAAAATTACTAGTCATTTTACAGATGCAAGTTTGAATATATAAAACATACTAAATACAGAATCTGCTGAGGAATAGTTCCTTTAATTTAGGTCTAACTGTAAACTTTTATATAAGCTTACTGATGATGATTAACTGATAGGATGAGCAAAAAAAAAAATAAAAATAAAAAAAAATAAGAAGTAATAATCTTGCTTCTGTATTTAAAATTCACTTTTTGAATTTGTATTTGGAGCTTGTTACTATAGCTTCAAGAACTTTTCCGTCTCTTATAGAGCGATAGAATTCTGCACAACTAAATTTAAGGTTTTTCCTGATGCAAAGTTCGGCTTTTAGTGAACTTAAACGGTTTCTCTCATCATTCCAAGTGTTATTCATGATACTGAATACATTAAAACATATTTTAGGGAATAGCAAACACATGTTAGACTGTTATTCTCATTTGTTGAGTTTTCTCTGAGGCATCCTTATCCTGAAAATATTTACGTTTTCCAATACTTGCCAAATGTTCATCTTTCGCAAAGGAAGAAACCACTTCCTTTAATAAACATAATTCATCATAGAGTGTATCTTCATCTAGTTCAGTCCACACCTGTGGAGTAACGATTAGCGCGTCTGGCAGCGAAACCAGGTGGCCCGGGTTCGATTTCCGGTCAGGGCAAGTTACCTGGTTGAGGTTTTTTCCGGGGTTTTCCCTCAACCCACTATGAGCAAATGCCGGGTAACTTTCGGTGCTGGACCCCGGACTCATTTCACCGGCATTGTCACCTTCATCTCATTCAGACGGTAAATAACCTAAGATATTGAAAAAGCGTAAAATAACCTAACCTCATCTAGTTGAAGCCCTAGTCTTTGTTCAACACTTAAAATTTCTCACTGTTGGTGTAGGATTAGGGGAGAGTCGGGTAGTATCGGACATCGGGTAGTATCGGACATCGGGTAGTATCGGACAGTGCGTTTCTTTCATATACCACCATATGGTAGTACCTGAATGACATGGTTACGTTTCTCTATGCGACATCACAGAAACGTAACCATGTCAATCAGGTACTATCATCGTGTGGTAGATGAAAGAAACTCACTGTCCGATATTACCCGATGTCCGATACTACCCGGCTCTCCCCTATTAAATTTTAAGCTGAAAAATACTTTTAAAAATCCCATATTCTTAGTTGCTCTGATTTAAAAGTTAAACTATCTCACGAAGTATATAAAAATATATTTTAGTCTCTTTAATAGGAGTTGATACTGGCTATTGTCTTTATGTTAGGACCCGCTAAAATTTCCGGCCTGACTCATGAAATATCGCCTAGTTGACATTTATGTAACTCATTTTAAGAAAAATTGTAAGTGTTCTTTATAAGCAAACTCATTACCTTGTGATCTAACTCATAGAAAGAAAAATTGCCTGACCGAATAATAATGAAGATAATCTAATTTTATTACAATTAATAATAATAATAATAATTAATGTTTATTATAATTTATTTATCTATTTATTCATTATTTTTTTTGCTAATAATTGTAACATAAATTATAAAATATACAGAGAAACTTTAGCTCGCCCCTGAAAGAGTAGAACTCGTGCTCAGGGGCGGATTCCTGAATTGAAATTAATAATTATACAATACAATTATAATTAATAATTATACAATACAATTTGCAGTTATAGTATATAAATTTAAATTTACAATTTTTCAATTTTTATAAAATCCATACAAAACTTTTTTAATTTAATACTAGAACTATTAGAATTGACAAGATTAGGATATTTAAATATAAATTTATTATATATTCTTGGGCCTAAATTAATATTATGATTAAATACTGTAACAGTGTTGCATTTTGGTTCAAACAATTTTAAAGAATTCATACCTTTTATTTCATAACTATGAGAATACAATTCAAAATTATTTAGATTTTTATGAATGAATTTTATTAATACAATACAATAAATCTGTCTTACGTTAAGTACATTAAAGTCTATAAACAAATTTTGAGATGGAAAATCAATAGGTTTATGAAGACATATTTTAATTATTTTCTTCTGTAATAAATAAAGTGGATTAAAATTGGCTTTAAATGAGCTACCCCATCCTATAATCCCATACATAATTACCGATTGAAATAAAGTTAAATATATTGTACGTAATAAACTTATTGGCAAGTAATTCCTCAATAAAACAAAATAATATACTATTTTACGTAATTTATTACAAAGGAAATTAATGTGTTGGTTCCATTTTAAATGATTATCGAAAATTATGCCTAAATACTTAACTTCAGAGGACTCTTTAATAATCGGGACATTTACACTGTATAAGACAACAATCAGAATTATGTATTTTAATACTTAATATAGATGTAGGAGGTTTGTTACATTTTCAGATAATGAGAGTGGAATAATGATAGTTTTATTTTCGTTGATAGAAAGATAATTTATGTCAAGCCATTTTTTTTATTAATTTAAGTCCATTATTTTAATTATTATATGCATCATGCCAGGTTTTTCCACCAAAAAGTAAAACTGTGTCATCTGCATAAGAATAGTGAATACCATTGTATTGTTGTAAGTCAATTTTTAATAAGTCATTAATATATATTAAAAATGGAATAGGGCCTAGAACTGTGCCTTGGGAAACACCTATATTAATAATTAATAATTAAAGGTTCACTTGAATAATTGTCAATTTCCGTTATTTGAATTGTGTCGTTAAGATAGGATTTTATTAAGCTTAAAGCATTATATTTGATTCCTAATAAGTCTAATTTCTCAATTAAGATGTCATGTTTCACTGTATCAAATGCTTTTCTTATGTCCAGGAAAATACCAATACATTTGTTACCTTGATCAAATTCTCTAACAATTTTTTTAGTAACTTGATATATTGCATTGTCTGTACTGAATTTTTTTCGAAAACCAAATTGATTATCACTTAATATATTATATTTATCGAGATAGTTCATTAATCGAACTTTAATACATTTTTCTAGTAATTTTGAAATACATGAAAGGAATGATATTGGTCTATAATTGTTCATATTTCTTTTGTCTCCTGTTTTAAAAATAGGTTTCACAATTGCATTTTAAAATTTATTTGGGAATTTGCCATTTAGAAAACATAAATTAAAAATATGAGTTAGAGGTTTGGCAATATAATTTATAACCATCTTAAGTATTTTAGCACTTATGTTATCAGGACCAGGTGATACATTGTTTTTTTAAAGTTTTGGCTATATTGATTATTTCGTCATCTGGTACGGGGTAAAGATACATACAAGCATTTACTGAAGTTACATTGCTAAGGAAATTGTTATTTTTTATAGACGATACAATATCCAAGCCAATGTTTGTAAAATACGAGTTAAGTTCTGTTGCAATGTGTATTTTATCACTTAAGATTAAACCATTTCGAGAAACAATCTCATTAAATTGTTTTTTTTTTATTTACTTCAATATTTGCCGCTTCTCGCACATTTTGCCAAAACATTTTAGAATTATTGCTATATTTTTCTAATTTTATGGAGAAATAATTAGCTTTCGCTCTCTTTATTACGTTAGATAATATGTTATGAAATTAATGAAATATTAATGAAATATAATGAGGCCTATATTCTTATAATTCAGATAGCTTTTACTAAAACTTCCTGCAAGTAATACGTATGCAGAGATTTAATTTTAATTATAATGAAGTCTATATAATATATATTCTTATAATTCAGATAGGTTTTACTTAAAAAAATTGTATGCAACACATATGTAAAAAACTTAGCGCATTCACCTAATATTACTGTGCCTCGTTCGTAAACTTCTAGATTCTTTAATTAAAGCTCTGCTTTGTACACTTTTTACGTAATATAAACTATTATAAGCTTCTTGCTTTTCATTTAGGTTATATCCTCTTTGAAATGTATATAATATTTTATTATACCATTCCTTCTCCGCCTAAGGTTTTAAAAATCAACGTTGAAATTTTCAAATATGTGTTAAAATTTACCTTTATTTTCGATAAACATGAAGGCACTGATTTTACTTATATATTTGTGCGTTTTTTAAACTGTATTTATCAAGAGAAATCCTCACTCTGCAGCAAAATAACATCTATATAGAAAGGAGGTAGAACGAATTCTGATAATTACATAGAGATTACTCTACTGAATTCGGAAAATAAAATATACCTTTATGCAACTTTAATAAAGTCAACTTCAGAGGTATTAAGGTAAAATACACACTGAAGAACAGGATGGTTTTCTAAAAGACTAATCCTGCTGCGACAGTAGTTATTATGCACTCAAAATCTTGGTTTAAAAATAGAGATATCAACATCAAAAGCATTTAGGTTCCATTGAATTTAGATGAATAATATATTGTTTATTTTTCAGTCAATGACTTATCGTATAATATTTAAGGATTTATTCCTTTATATTACATTTAATGTTTTTATGAACGTTTTTTGTCGCCTAGCGACATCATGAGACAAAACTTTATGAATAGGCAATATTTTAACCTCAACTTTGTCAATACATGATCAAGCATCAATTATCACTAAATAAAATAGGTAAAACAATAAAGTAAGAATAATGAGTTGAATTAAAGTCTAGGTAAAATATGTGAGAATACAAATATTTACAAAATATATTACGGGTTTTCACTTACATTTTAAGAGTGTGCGCATAATTGGTCTTATTAAATTATGTTGGTTAATGTAAGTGAAAGCTCGCTTACAATGTGACCCATTATATTTGAAATGTGTAATGTTTACATTCGTTGTTTATCCTGAGTAAAATTGTGACATATTATTCTAAATAGAAGAAGTCAATTAATCTATGTTTACATTGGATTGGATATACTCGTACAACTTCAGTTTACAATTTATGTTCAATTAGGATTATTAAAATGATTTTTGTTGTTTTCAAAAATAAATGGTAAATTTATAATATATCATTCAACTAGATCTCTTTAAGACTTACCTGAAAAAAAACTCCCAAAATGAATTGCAAAATCCATTGAATTTGTTAAAGCTTTCGACATAGTAAAAAGAAATAAACTGCTTGGAGTTTTTAGATCTGTCCTTACCACGCAATATTAAACATTTCCACGCTCGATCCAGGGGAAATGTACACATTTCGTCGGCAGTCGCTTTCTATGTATTATAACAGAAAACGACTGACGGCATTTACCTGAGTGAAACCTGTCGCCTGACAAATGCCCTGTATTTACTGTAGTGAGTATTATAAATAGAATTCCATTTGAAGTGAAATTCGTTTCAAATTTTAATGACATTCTTGCTCCAAAGGGAAATATTATTATGCTGGTAGGAAACTTTTTGTCCATTTTTTAAGTTGGTTATTTAACGACGCTATATCAAATACGAGGTTATTTAGCGTCGATGAGATTGGTGATAGCGATATGGTATTTGGCTTAGAATTCGCCATTGATTACCTGGCATTCACCTTACAGTTGGGGAAAGCCTCGGAAAAAACCCAACCAGGTAATCATCCCAAGCGGGGATCGAGCCCGCTCCCGAGCGCAACTTCAGATCGGCAGGAAAGCGCCTTAACCGACTGAGCCACGCCGGTGGTCCTTATTGTTTAAGTTTTTAATGATTTAAAGTGAAAATAATCAGTTCGACGTGTGTCAAAATGATAGGACCATTTGAATTTGTAAAGAGAGAGAGAGAGAGAGAGAGAGAGAGAGAGAGAGAGAGAGAGAGAGAGAGAGAGAGAGAAGTTGTTTATTAGACACTAGTTAATTATAACCAATTTGTCACACGATTAAGTAAAATATTAGTTTCCAACTTATACGCAAAACGGAATAATGGCACAGTATACTTAACTTATATAACATCAATTTACAAAAATTCCACTAATATTTAATGATCAAAAGGCATTTTTCAAGAGGGTGAAACTTAAAATCTTCAATTGCATTGCTACTTTCTGTAAGTAATTATAATAAACTGTTATTGCAATTTCGATGAAGGTAAGAAATAACTGCAAAAATTCATATTAATTACAAGATATAGATTCATCGTGAGTTCTTAGAGTAATTATAAGAATGAAAATAATGTATTATTGGTGTCCGTAAGTCTCATTGCTATGTTTTCTACACAACACAGTCTTCAAATGTTTTCTTGTAACATAAATTCATTGCGTATCGGCATTCACTTCTTCAGTGTATGGCTGACTCCAACAACGGCCTGAATTTGCACACAATCGTTGGAAGGCTTTTTCTGGTATCCTAGCAACAACTCCTGAATCTTGATATCCCTTCCATAAAACACAAACGACCTGAGAGACGCTGAAGTAGAGATACGTGCAACTTCGAAACAGCAGCTTCCAACTCCAAGACATTCGAATGCTTCTTACGTGAACATTAAATTTATTAATGTGCTATTTACACTCGTACTTAATTTCGATTTGTTTTGTGATGCATACTCTTTATTCATCAAATCTCTGATCCATATATTCATACGTGTAGTGTGTAATATTTATTCTTCCAAGTGATGGACTATTGACTATTCATTTGAAAATGTCACTTTAACTTCCATAATAATGACTGAAAGTCTGTAAACAAATAACAAATTTTAGAGCGTTCGGAGTTTAGAAAGTACCATCGTGTACATAGAGGTCTTCTTAGCGGACATCTCCCTTAATTTATTAAGTAATATCTATAACACACTAACTACACGACAAAATGAAAACATTAAACAAATATAATGGTTCATCTTCCTTTCTTTGGTTTACATTAAAATATGAACTAATTTATTTAAAATATTGTCTGTTTAAAAATCAGTAGGCCTGCAATTGTTTTAGATGATATACTTATTGAATTTGGTATTCCCAAGAAACTAGTTCGATTAATTAAAATGTGTTTCAGTGAAACATACAGCAGAATTCATATAGTCTAGGTCAGTTTCTGTCAGATGCGTTTCCAATTCATTGTGGGCTAAAGCAAGGAGATGCACTATCACCTTTACTTTTTAACTTTGCTCTAGAGTATGCTATTAGGAAAGTCCAGGATAACAGAGAGGGTTTGGAATTGAATGGGTTACATCAGCTGCTTGTCTATGCGGATGACGTGAATATGTTAGAAGAAAATCCACAAACGATTAGGGAAAACACGGGAATTTTACTGAAAGCAAGTAAAGAGATAGGTTTGGAAGTAAATCCCGAAAAGACAAAGTATATGATTATATCTCGTGACGAGAATATTGTACGAAATGGAAATATAAAAATTGGAAATTTATCTTTTGAAGAGGTGGAGAAGTTAAAATATCTTGGAGCAACAGTAACAAATGTAAATGATACTCGGGACGAAATTAAACTCAGAATAAATATTGGAAATGCCTGTTATTATTCGGTTGAGAAGTTTCATCATCCAGTCTGCTGTCGAAAAATCTGAAAGTTAGAATTTATATTACCGGTTGTTCTTTATGGTTCTGAAACTTGGACTCTCACTTTGAGAGAGGAACATAGGTTAAGGGTATTTGAGAATAAGGTGCTTAGGAAAATATTTGGGGCTAAGAGGGATGAAGTTACAGGAAAATGGAGAAAGTTACACAACACAGAACTGCACGCATTGTATTCTTCACCTGACATAATCAGGAACATTAAATCCAGACGTTTGAGATGGGCAGGACATGTAGCACGTAAGGGCGAATCCAGAAATGTATATAGAGTATTATTTGGGAGGTCGGAGGAAAAAAGACCTTTAGGGAGGCCGAGACATAGATGGGAAGATAATATTAAAATGGATTTGAGGGAGGTGGGGTATGATGATAGAGACTCGATTAATCTTGCTCAGGATAGGGACCAATGGCGGGCTTATGTGAGGGCGGCAATGAACCTCCGGGTTCCTTAAAAGTAAGTAAGTAAGTAAGTAAGTAAGTAAGTAAGTAAGTAAGTAAGTAAGGCCTGCACCTGAACTCAACCATTTAGGTCTACAAAATTATCGCGGACTATATTACTACATTAATATTAATGATGACAAGCTTTAAAAGAAAATTGTATTAGGCAATAATTTCAAATGTACACTACCTTAAGCTATATGTGACTGAATTTATTGACAAATTAAAAAGTAAGTAATGTAGACCTAATGTTTTCGATTGTTCTACTGTGTCATTTATATACTTTGTGTAATTGTTCGAAATTGTGTTGGCAGAAACAGAAAAAAATTCTGAATTACTACATTAAATTGCTGTCCATAGACACATTATTTTTCTATCAACACACTGTTAGATGTCAAACTAAACTTTGCCAATTGAATAATAAGCACATCCTTCAGATCATTTAAAAGAATCTCATTGTTTTTTAATTTACTTTTAAAATTACGTTGTTATAAATCACTTTGATAAGACTACTTACTACCTTTCTGTCACTATCAACTTAATGTTTCACTGATATCACAGTTTAATTTGTATAGGCTAGCCATGCACAATCGTCATTTCGTTTAAAGAACTATTTTCACAGACCTAAATTTGCAGGGAAGTCTTCCAGAAAGATACAAAACTCACTTATTACATCTATTTTCAATACATTTTCTTTTTTCCTTGTTTAGTTTTTCTATGACTTCTCTTCTAGGACTTGGGTTAGGACTATGTCTTTCATTTTGGAATTTAGGAGGTACTACATCGTTCGAAAGTTTAGGATAACTAAGAAGAAATTTCATAAACATGGCATGAGGTTGTCTGTAGCTGTCATAAAGAACCACACATTTTTCATCAAAGTGGTTGATGCACACAACTAATGAAGAGGTAAAAGTCCAATCTTTCCCAGGCACCGGTATTGCGCGAGTCTATGGTTCTGTCCTAGTCTCTTCTTTGGGGAATGAAAACGTTGTTATATGCGTGCCTTATTTTAATGTACTAACGTAGTGGAACGCAGCATCGTTTGGGCATCTAAAATCTAAATAATTAAACTTTGGTACAAATATGTACGTCTTGGTAAATCTTCATAACAGTTTTTTTTTCTGTGAAATTTATCATTTGGCACTTACACCGTTTTCCATAATCACTTCTCAATTAATGATTCTGAAGTACTTAGTACTTATGCTCACATTGACAGTTTTGGAAACTGTCGAACAGATCTTTTGCAATGGTAGTGTGAAATCGATAATTTCCTAAAAGTTGTATATTCAAATGTGAGTTTATACATAGACCTATCTATAGTAACACGTTCTCATTTACAAATAAGTGCCTCTCACAGTAGCGGTTGCTACGAGACATAAGGTTACTCCACTACCATGTTGCAGCTTAACAGAGGTAGGCCTATAGGCCTATAGGAAGATGATCCATCGAATGAAAAAGCTTATAAGCTAATGATCTTTTTTCATCACCGTCTAATTGTAGTTTCTGAAATGCCACACTCACGTGATAAACTTCTCTTTTACTCACCGTTATTCAACTAATCAATAATTATTTTCAGTTTGTCGCTCCCCAAAAACGCTTTTCTTTTCTGAGACATCGTACATACCGGTACGTAATTTCTTGCAACAGGCGATAAATTTGGTTGTCCTCAGTGATGTAATGAATATTGAATACCATGCTAGCAGGTGGGTCCAAAGTTCGCGATTCAAACCCCGCGGAAAACAATGCATTTTAAAGAGAAATACAATTCTTAGCATGACTTGCTTCTGAAGAGAAGTGGGGTCCCATGTCATAGATCTACCACACAAAATTTGTCAGGTATTTCTCGCCCTTGAGTAATTTCGTCGCTGAATAATATCTGCAGTTGAAATTAAGAATACTACCATTACTACCGACACTATTACTACTGAATGAATGAAATTAAATGAATGAATGAATGGATGAATGAATGAATGGATGAATGAATGAATGGATGGATGAATGAATGAATGGATGAATGAATGAATGAATGAATGAATGAATGAATGAATGAATGAATGAATGAATTAGCCCGCTGTGTTCCATAAAGGGTTATGGCCTCCTAAGAAAGGGGAAGCTCGCTTATCTCATATGGTGAGCTACATCACGTAAGTTATTATACATGCTACTTGAGCCTAACTATAATGTTCAGTCAGCCAATTTCACAGTTTGTTGTTCTCTTTTAGATTGTGTCCTAGTTCCTTACAAGCACTTCTGCACCGAGCGGTAGTAGACCAGTGAGCTCTCACAAGTCGCTTGAAGAAGTCTGCCCATCTCCTTCGCGGCCTGCCTTGGGTCCTCCTGCCTGTATAGTGGTCCACATGGTGGTTATCTGTGTCCATCTGTTGAGTTGTTGCCTCGCCACATGTCCTCCCCACTTCCACTTTATGGCTGCAGCACGTTGCCCGATGTTCTCTGATGCCGTGATTTCCTGGAGCTTCCTGTTGAAGATTCTGTCTCTCAGCGATATGCCTAGTATCTTCCGTTCCATTCTTCTTTAGCATGCTTCCATGTTTTTTTGGCTGTCTTTCTGTCCAGCACTGGCAGGACACTAGTGTTGAGTGCCTATTCTCAGTTTCCGGTTTAAAGCTTTGTCGAGGAGTATGAATTTAAGTGACCAGAAAGCCTTCCAAGCCTGTGTCTTTCTCCTTCCTATTTCTCTGTCCAGTTTACTATTACTACTACTACAACATAAATATTTTGTGTTTTTCAGATTCACTATCCTGAGACAGCTGGACGACAATGGAAAAAGCCATCACAAGGCATTCTTAGTTTCCATTTCTGCGCAAAGTGACTTAAGCATCTTACATAAATTAACGAAAAGTGTAATACGACTATAACAAGTGGTAATGTTGCAAACTGCATGAGAAAGTATAACTGCACATCTGGTTTTATTTTAACAGTTCATCACACAATGTGTTAATTTTTTCACTGGATGTGGATGCATTTGTACAGACAACTTGCTTCTTTTATTCATCAAGTTCTCAGAGTGGATAATTTTCATCATATTTCTACATGCCAGACTTGAACACAGCAGTTAACCTTCCTCGTCTGCCACAAGAAATAGCATATGAAGGGTTCAGAACCATAGTGGGCCAAGCGACATTTACTAAAACTGTATAAAACAAGGGTTAAAATGAAGTTATTACCATAATTCAATGGAAACATATAGCAAATAATATAAAGTATACACATTAAAACCAAATACTATGTCAATCTTCATTAAACTTTAACCCTTGCTTTCTCCATTTTTAATAAATGGCGCTTGGCCCACTATAGCTCTTAACCCTTCATATATGGCTGCTGAGACTCATATTCCGTCCCGATAACAAATCTGTATCCCTCCCTGTAGTATAGTTTTCTTGTGTTAAGAGTAACATAATTTAAATGAGAATTGTAAACAAGTTCAGAAAATGTATGTTATAAGTTCAACATAACGTCAGAGTTTTGTAGTCACATTAATTGTAGGAGGAGATATGATTTGCAAGAAAGTTGTAAATACATACAGTGACTTGATAATAAATTGTGGAATTTTCTAGTCTTAAATGTTTCCCTTTTGTTTGAAGTCCTAATTTCCTGTTCATTTCATACTCCTAATACTCATTTATTATTATTGCATAATTAAGAGATAATAGCAGTAGTAGTAATAGTAGGAGCAGCAGTAGTAGTAGTATTGCTAAACAGAACATGCAGAGCAAATAAACATAATGATAAATCAGGAATTAAGCATTTCCAAACCCATGTTCTTATAACCTGACTTCTTCCCTACAATGGAATCCATTCTTGAAGTTTTGCTCCGTGTTTTTAAAATCTGTATATAAATAAACCTATATAGGCAACAGAGTTTCATAGTTTAATAGATAACTTAGAATTAACCTCACTGTGTAAATTGTGTTGTGTACACAATGGTGGACACGTTGAGGTGTGATATGGTCAAAACTCCAATCCTTCTAGAATATATTTACATATTACTGAAAAATAAAATTGTAGGGGAGAGTCGGGTAGTATCGGACATCGGGTAGTATCGGACAATGCGTTTCTTTCATCTACCACCATATGGTAGTACCTGAATGATATGGTTACGTTTCTCTATGCAACATCACAGAAATGTAACCATGTCAATCAGGTACTGTCATCGTGTGGTAGATGATAGAAACTCACTGTCCGATATTACCCGATGTCCGATACTACCCGACTCTCCCCTAACCGTTCATATCTTCCCAAACGGATAACCCTGTAGCAATGTTTTGAATATCAAATTGAAATAAGACTCAAGGTTCAGAAGGTGTATTTTTATTTTATTTTAGTCAGTTATTTAATGACGCTGTTTCAAATACTGTACTATGCTATTAGGATTATATTAAATTGGTGATAGCCAGATGGTATTTGGCAATGTGAAGCCAAGGATTCACCATTGCATTACTTGATATTCGCCTTACAGGTGGGAAAAATCTTGTAAAAGCCAAACCACGTAATCAGCCCAAGTGAGAATCAAACTCAGTGATCTACCATCTTAGCTATGCTGGTAGCTTTTAGAAGATGTAAAATATCGTCTGAATGCATCATCCTCCCTCACAACAACTCCGTCCTCCGTCCTCAGTACACGAAAGTCACACAAAATACATTAACTGAACTTGATTGAGAAGTCCTGGCGCATTCTCTATATAATCCGGATTTATTCCTGTACGACTATTATTTCATTTTTATGGAGAACTAAATAAAAACTTTGGCTCCAACACGTTTGAAACGAATGACCAGTTGATCAAAGAAACGAGGAAATGTCCTGTGTATACTAGTTATGGACTAAACCAGAAAATATATCCTACTTGCGTATCCACATTAATTTAAATCACACATTTCTTTTTCCACTTAACTAGGCTTAGCACTACCACCAAGTGTATTAGGTAATAGGTGCTTAGTAGATGTGATTAAAAATGTGTGATATAATTGAACATTTACGACAGAAGTTTGTAAGAAATGGCTTTGATATACTGTAACCTCTTGATTTCGCATTTTCTAAATTGGGTTATTTTATGTAGTATAAATTCCTCATTATTGACTGTTTTCTTGCATCGTCTGATGTTCCTCACATTCCGACTATTCATTTTTAAGTAAGGTATGGCTTGAATTTCAGTGATAGTTTCTAATATAATTAAAATATATTAGGGTGTGAATAATAAAACATGGATTTGAGCTTTGAATGGAACTTTCACAAGCATTCGTCTTCATGCCAGAGAACAGGGGAATTCTGCCCATAGTGACGGTGGAAATTTACAATTAGGCTCGATGTAATTTATTTTTTTCTAAAACATAATCTGAAAACTGTCATGCAGCTTCGTCGCCTAGTTGAAAAGTCATAATATAGTTCACGAAACTATCGTCTACCTCGGGTGGGAGAAGCAAGCCCAAATATGCACAATCAGTTCACAAAACAGAAGTGACAAATCGTATTGATATTTTAGATTTTATAATTATTTTACCTATTAATATACTTGTTATAAAATGTATTTTAAACATGTTATACTGTATTGTAATGATTAGGGCTAGGATTTTGATTACCTATAAAACATGAAAAAATATCCTAAAACAATGCATTTATGACCTAAAAAACTTTCAAAAATGCCCTTAAAAATTCCGTAAAAATTGATCTTACATTCTAAAATTGGCTTAGTAGGAAAAGAAGTTTGTGCTGCTTAATATTTAGACTAGTAGTTAAATTAAATTCTAGTACCAAAATTCAAGTTCATTTAATTTTACATAATTTTTTTCTAATTAGTACACTTTAATTAATTATTTTACCTGATGTAGTTTCGAAGTAGTCTACCACATGATCACTCTTATCCGGAACTAGCTGGTATAGAGAAGTCTATATTGAAGGGATGGTTGGACTGATCCACTACATGAGGTGTGCTACGTTAAAATGGCGATATTTGTGTAGAAAAACGATTAAAATATTATACAAAATATTGGGTATTAATGGACAAAATATGTAGAGAAAATATCGAAGGAAATAAATATTATTTTACATTAATCTTAAGTACTTGCGTCAGGTCTATATGACTCGAATGTTTTTTCTTTCCTGTGTTTTCTTTGCTGGAAGGTAATATGAAGAGTGTCGATGGTGTGTAATTTCTTCTATTGTTGAAGTCTTTGAAACGGTCTGGCTGTAGTCATTTATCATTTAGCTCCAACAGCTGTTTAGGCCTATATTATTGTGATTTAACCTGATACGAGTACTTAAGGGTTAATAATAGGTATTTATGACCAAAATTAAATGAAAATGCCTAAAAATGACCGTATAAAACAAAAAATGCTCTTATGAGTTGAAACAGGCAAAAAATGCAAAAAAAAAAAATGCCCTAAAATATGTTTTAAAACACTCAGTTTATCACATAACGTATAAATACTAAAGCAGCAATGTTTCTGGCTTACTAGAAAAAAGATGCAATTTCATCAAAATCCTAGCCCTAGTAATGATGTATTAGGCACTGTGGCACCAAAATGTAGACTTGATGATGCCGGAAGGTGAAAACGGTTGTCAATATGAATGCATTGATAGACATAGGAGCGTTGAATCAAAAAGAGCTCAGTCCATTCCCAGAATAAATCCAATTTGAAACGGATTGCCCCTATTTTCGTAGCAATAAATCGACCTGTGAAATCCGTTTCAAACAGGATTTATTCTGCCGAGCTCGTTTTGATTCAACAGTCCTTAATGTCAATAGAGTTGTAAGTTTTTCTGACACGTCCTTCTTGATAAGTCATTAAGATTGAAATTAATGCATACTCTTATAATAATTGTGTTAGAATCCTTAGCGTTACCTCAATATGAATTTCAAAAATGTAGCAAGGAATATTGGAGTGAGGTGAAGCCAAGGTCTCAAAAGTCGTTTACGCAACTAGTGCGTTTACCTTTAGTCGTGTACCCGCAACTAGGATATTTATTACGTACATTACCTACAATGGGTTCATCCGCAATTGTATGCAGACTAAATGGCTGTACAACCAACCAAGGACGTTACATCGAAAAGGAATAAAGAATCTACATGATCTCTGGTTAAAGTACCACATAGATAAACTGGAGGACTATTTTTAAAAGTAATCAGGTTTTGAGAATAAGGTTCTTAGGAAAATATTTGGGGCTAAGAGGGATGAAGTTACAGGAGAATGGAGAAAGTTACACAACGCAGAACTGCATTCATTGTATGCTTCACCTGACGTAATTAGGAACATTAAATCCAGAGGTTTGAGATGGCCAGGGCATGTAGCACGTATGGGCGAATCCAGAAATGCATATAGAGTGTTAGTTGGGAGACCGGAGTGAAAAAGACCTTTGACGAGGCCGAGATGTGGATGGAAGGAAAATATTAAAATGGATTTGAATGAGGTGGGATATGATGATAGAGACTAGATTAATCTTGCACAGGATAGGGACCGATTGCGGACTTATGTGAAGGCGGCAATGAACCTGTGGGTTCCTTAAAAGCCATTTGTAAGTAAGTAAGTAAGTAAGTATGTAAATCAGGGTTTGAATGTTCACAAATGAATAAAGTACGGATTACTTTTGAAGAACCCATGTAAGGATAACAAAATTAAATTAAATGTCAGAACAAATCCAGCAATAAAATATTGTACTATAATTCTACATTTTGGCTCAAGTTGTAGAGTTTCTGGCTCCAAATCTAAAGGAATGGGATTCAATTTCTGGCAAAGAAGTGAAAAAACTCTCTCCTTCCACAAGAACTGGGTGTTTCTTATGTCGACTCAAACTGTGATATTGCGCAGTGCTGACCACGTAAAATTCAGTCTTGCTAATTTTGACACTTAATATTGGTTCATAATGAAGAATGAAACATAACAAGCTAATTCACTGCAAGAGAAGCTAATATTTGACGTATCTTATTCTTATCAGGCTTGACCTTCTAAACTTCCACTAATTTAAACCGAACAGACTAAGCGGCGGGACTACAATGATGTAGGCGGATGTTATACACAGGTATCGCATTAACAGTGCTCGAGACCACAACGTCGCTTTGATCTCATCTGATAAGCTTGCTGGCTCCGCTAGGTAATCAGGCCCTTTATCACTTACGTATCTTACGAAAGGTGGTAGGTAGCCTATTTACAGAACGTATAAATATTTACGCATTATATCTTAAAATGGAACTTTATTCTGCGTACTATTCGAAAAACACTGTAACAAAAATTACATTTCCCTTACGGATGTTGCGTCGATGTCGGCCCAATGTATTCAATAGTTTAAGGACTTCATTTGTTATTCATGACCCAGGTTATTCCCTACATACAGTGTTCGTCAGCATGTGCTGAAATGGGTAAAGTGTAACCAGTGTCTCGGAATATGAACCGTCGTGCAGAATGGAGAGAGAGAAAGCATACCCGCTAGCAGCCACCGATGTACCATAGTGCAATGTCTTAACCGCGGGTAAGAGACGCTAACCCGAGGGTGCACTGTGCTGATGACCACTGCCCTACAACATTGGTCAAATGCAATTGACAACCTATCCTTATTATGTTGGTGTATTCATACTCAATTGTTTTATATTTTAACGTCCTGAGTCCTGAGAGTATAGTATACTATGCTATGCTACACTATACTACACTACACTACACTATACTGTACTATACTATATTATACTATACTATATCATATAATATACTACACTACAATACACTATACTATACAACACTATACTATACTACACTACACTATACTATACTATACTATACTACACCATACTATACAACACTATACTATACTATACTATACTACACTACACTATACTATACTATACTATACTATACTATACTATACTATACTATACTGCACCATACTATACTACACTACACTATACTATACAACACTATACTGTACTACACTACACTATACTATATTATACTATACTACACCATACTATACAACACTATACTATACTATACTATACTACACTACACTATACTGTACTATACTATATTATACTATACTATACCATATTATAATATACTACACTATACTATACTATACAACACTATACTATACTATACAACACTAACTATACTATACTATACTATACTGCACTACACTACACTACACTACACTACATTCTACTATACTATACAACACTATAGGCCTACTATACTATACTAATACTATACTATACTACACTACACTACACTAAACTATACTATACTATACTATACTATAAAATACTACACTACACTACACTACATTATACTATACTATACTATACTATACTATATTATACTATACTATACTATACTATACCATACTATATTATACTATACTACACTACATTACACGATACTATACTATACTATATTATACTATACTACACTACACTAGACTACAATACACTATACTACATTCTACTATACTATACTACACTATAGGCCTACTATACTACACTACACTACACTACACTACACTACACAAAACTAACTATACTATACTATACTATACGATACTATACTATGAAGGATAAGATATTATAAGGAAAACGGAACCTGACAATTTTTGTTACATACTCGTCAGCAACTATTATTGTCTTAAACTAGATAAAAGAAGAAATTTACACCCATTTCTCCTCTTCGAAATCTTGAACTTTTTCATTCCATCATACCTGTCGTCTCGCTTCACTTAGCCTATATTTCTTCCCATCATAATCTCGCCATGAAACAATACTAACAATACCATCCCATCAAACCTCCTCGTACTCATCCTCTTTAACAACAGCCCTGCCAAGACTCTGGAATTCCCTACCTGCTAGCATCAGGGACTGCCGAAATAAAATTAAATTCAAAAGTAAACATAGGCCTACTAGGCACTTTGTCAGTAATTGAGACTGGTCCAGACATGGCTTTTTGTAAATAGTTATCTTACTATTGCATAAAATATTTCAATCTTCAGTATTTTCATTCCTATATAATACATTATTGTACGTTTAATTTGTCCGTGCAAAATTCATTGTTCTTAACCTCTACAATAAATTTATTGTTTATTCCTTATTAATTAGGTAATCGTTTAGTACTTTGATTTTTATTGTATTGTAATTGTAAATTTAATATTAATGGCCTTATCTCTTCCAGGTTAAATAAATGAATACTAATACTAATTGTTAATAAGCAGTCACAATATAAGTTTGTGAAAAGCTTACTGCATTTTCGAAATGCAATAGTTGATTTATGAATATTATGGACAATTATTTTTCTTACTGTTTAATAAATTTAAAATGTAGATCTATGCTGTATAAAATAACAAAATGCTTCTGTTTAAAAACTTGAAGCGAACTGACAGGGGAAAGAGCGTGACCATTTGCTTTCAGTCCATGGGCGTTTTCCACGAAGCAGCCATATGAATATCTACTAAGTACACTTGAAATGACACATTAAACATATATCGAAATGCGAACGCATCTCAATTGTTACGCATTAGTTTCAGTTTCTATGACGTCAGGCCTTTCTCTTTGCTTCTTTGTGATGCAATTAGTTTTTCGTTAATCTGTAAACAAATTATTTGTTTAAATTGGTTCCAAAGAGCCGGTTGCATTTGTCAAGGAAATGGAACCACAGGGACATCTGGCGGGGTGTTCCTCGGACAGAAGCTGCCGCCTGCTCTTAATGGCCGCGTCTTATCTGCCCTTATTCTTCAAGTGTGTAATCCAATCAGGGGTGTCAAAGCGATCTGACGTTGTATCAGTTCACTCTTCTTGAAGCCTGTAGTTCAATCACTTAAGCCTTAGTGATTCGTTTTCTTCTTTAGTCTGTTCAGAAAACTTAAGAGTATTACTTTGAAATTGTTAATGGAAATAAGAAAGCAGATTAATAATAATAATAATAATAATAATAATAATAATAATAATAATAATAATAGTAATAATTCTGGACGCGACAGTCGATAGCCGAGTAGCATATCATGTATGTCAACACAGCTTATTTATTTATTTATTTATTTATTTATTTATTTATTTATTTATTTATTTATTTATTTATTTATTTATTTATTTATTTAGCTATCTAGCTAGCTAGTGAGTACAAATTAAAATTATAAAACAAACATGTTTCTAGCCACTATCGTATGAGCCAGACTCGTGTACGGTGTGGTCTTAGCCAATAATATAACATAAAATTTACAAGGACAGTTTACCTTAAAACAGCTGACCTTAAAATGTACTACTGAAGATGGGGCTGCACGCCCCAAAGCATGTATAGGCCTAGCCATCAAATGAATTTTAACTAGTTTTTAACAATTTTAAATTAAAATGTTTTCAAATCTGCTTTATTAGATTAAGATAAGGACATCACATTTATATTAACGAAAACACTGTAACATATGTTCTATATTATTTTCTCTTTGCAACGTGAAATCATTATGACAGTCTCTATTCGTTTTCCATTGCCTACTGAACAATTCAAAACAGCTGTAAATAAATGTGTGTAGATTAATCCTAGGTGCAATATCTCATCGGGAAAACAAGAAGATATAGAAGAAAAAGGAAGGAAAGTAAAAATAATAAATACCGATAAGTAATCATATAAATATTTTACATTACTACGTTGTTCCTTCTTATGAGTCTACAGGCGTGGTCTAAAGGTTAGAGAGAGTTCGTCTCTGTGTTATAATAAGCAGCCCATTGTGATCGGGCTTGCTCCTAAATTGTTTGTGGAAAGGAAGAAATTCTAGCTACAGTTTGCGACTTGGAAAAGGAAGTGAAATTATTAGGACAGAAAATAGATCCCGCTTAGCCTGATGGCTTGTTACGATTTTTCTGAGGTCTCCCGATTTAAAAAAAAATCTTAAAAGGTCTGTATACTGCATTAGAATAACAACTAAAATTAAACACACATTTCAAATCTTAATTAGTTATATTCTATTTGCTAATAAAATTTTTGTTTTAGCAAATTTCTGAGAATAATAATTTATAAATATCCATTAATGAATAATTGCCTAAAGTAATTTAAATATTTCTGAAACCAAATCTAAAGTGATGGCTTGTAGGCGGAAATACCACTGGAAAGCTAAGATGGTAATCAAGAATAAAACAATAGAACAAGTAGCAAATGTTTGTGTTGTAACATTTTCTACGTACAGAACAAAGATATACATAAAAAAATAAAGAGGTTCCAAAGTAGGGTATGTGTAGAAATATAAGAAGATCACTAAAGAATAAAACAAGAATTGATACACAATTAAAGTTTTATAAAGTGATGACAGTGCCAATTTTAACCTATGGTAATGAAAACTGGACACGTCGAAGGACGTATAGAGAATTGAGAGCTCGGAAATAAGATTTTTAAGGTCATTAGCAGAGTAGCTCAGAGATCATGTCAGAAACAGAGTAATAATAAGAGACCAGTTACAAGGACATAATTTGACTAACTATTACACTTTTACTATTTTTGACAAATAAAACGATACGAAAGAACGTGTTTCAACCAATCATTTCCCTAGCATTTGTTTATTTTTATCACTTCCCTGGCATTTGTTTCTTTATTTGCCAACATTTCAAACTGCAAATTCTTTACGGTACTATAAAACATGCTTTGCGATCGTCATTTGTTTCCCGCATTGATAGTCGACTGAAAATGGCGGCTCCGTTGAAACGTTTGGTGAAACTAACATTTGTGAAATAGAATTTTAGTAAGTCAATTAATGCCTATTTCATTGTATTAAAGTACTGTACTTTATTTCTTCTAATCTTTATATACTTTCTTCTGTTTTATCACCTCCCTACCATTTGTTTCTTTGTTTGCCAACATTTCAAACTGTACATTCTTTACGGTACTATAAAACATGCTTTGCGATCGTCATTTGTTTACCGCACAAACAGTCAACTGAAAATGGCGGCTCCGTTCAAACGTTTTGGTGAAGCTGACATTAGTGGAAGAGAATTTTAGTAAATAAATGAATATTTTCTTGTATTAGAGTACTTTATTTCTTCTAATCGTGTAATAGTAGGGTAATTAAATCCCACTTTAGTTTTGATCTTCTCTAGATAAATCAATACCTCTAATGAGACTGCTGTTGATAAAACAGACGAATATAGAAGAAACTAGTATTACCATGTAGGCCTATGTAGAATTCAAGACGATAGATTGTCAAAGAGATAATAAACTATAAACCCAGAGGATATAGGAAACCTGGACGACTAGTAACTCGCTGGAGAAAATTTCTCTCTTTAGAAGATGGGGCAGCCCAATAGATCTAAGGCTTACCCGTACAAAAAGAAAGTATTTCATTAGAGCAACTGGCTACAGACTAGAAAACCCCGGACTGAATTCTTTGTGGTGATGGAATTTTTCTCGTTTGCGAAGATTTCCAGGTCGGCACCGAAGCACGCTTAGCCCTTTGAGTACAAGGATTTCCGGAGCGTGATTCGACCACACCACCTCATTCTAGTAACGAGATCATGAAAACATGGAGCTCTACCTTCATGTCTTCCATGTACTTTCATGGCTTACAACTTCTATTACAGAAACACATTTCACTGGTTTGAACTTATCGCCATCACCATGGAAACCAGTGTTCAACATTTAAAATGTAAAGTTATAACTGAGTCACACTGACGAAGTACCTTGTATGTGGAATTATAAGAAGGCCGTGCAGGTTGCTATGAAAATAGCTTCAAACAAGACTCCACGTAATGTATAAGTGTTAGATGAAAGTGACGCTGCAATGTTAAACATCAGAGATCCTCATTAAAAAGTGTGAATGTGAAATTATTTTTTATAAATGTGAAAATATCAGTAGCGAAACTGAATTGCCTGGCTAAGTGTACAAGTAGAATTAGCACGCATGAAGGTTTTGTAACTTGCGGGGTTATTTGCACGAGCACCTATCTTCCCTTTGGTGCTAGACTTCACTTATCTCACATCTAGGTAGTCCTGCTCCGGGGGCGCAATGTTCTCTAATGGAGGTTCTAAACAAACAAGTCTGAGGGGCGTAGCACATCTGTAATGGGAACATTTACCACACGCGAAACTAGTCTGTGTTGAAAATATCGACCATATTATGGGAGCAGCTACCATGTTCTCAAGATTTCCGGGTATTTTCCCGAATCAATTTTTCGCAATAGACTCATTCTCTCTAAAGACTCTCTCCCGAACCCAATTTTCTGAATGACCGAAATCAAATTTCCCGAAACAAATCCCGAAAAATAAAAAAAAAAAGCTAATGACTGTTGAATTTATTGCTGTCAATATATTTTTTTGTCATTATTTGAATACTATTTTTAAAAGAGAACGTCTTACTTACTTACTTACTTACTTACTTACAAACGGCTTTTAAGGAACCCATATGTTCATTGCCGCCCTCACATAAGCCCGCCATTGGTTCCTATCCTGTGCAAGATTAATCCAGTCTCTGTCATAATATTCCACCTCCCTCAAATCCATTTTCAGATTATCCTCTCATCTACGTCTCGGCCTCCCCAAAACTCTTTTTCCCTCCGACCTCACAACTAACACTCTATAAGCATTTCTGGATTCTCCCATACGTGCTACATGCCCTGCCCATCTCAAACGTCTGCATTTAATGTTCTTAATTATGTCAGGTGAAGGATACAATGCGTGCAGCTCTGCGTTGTGTAACTTTTTCCATTCTCCTGTAACTTCATCCCTCTTAGCCCCAAATATTTTCCTAAGAGCTTTATTCTCAAACACCCTCAATCTCTGTTCCTCTCTCAAAGTGAGAGTCCAAGTTTCACAGCCATACAATACAACCGGTAATATAACTGTTTTATAAATTCTAACTTTCAGATTTTTTGACAGCAGTCTGGATGACAAAAGCTTCTCAACCGAATAATAACAGGAATTTCCCATATATTTATTCTGCGTTTAATTTCCTCCCTAGTGTCATTTATTTTTGTTATGTCGCTCCAAGATATCTGAATTTCTCCACCTCTTCGAAGGATAAATCTCCAATTTTTATATTTCGATTTCGTACATATTCTGGTCACGAGACATAAACATTATACTTTGACTTTTCGGGATTTACTTCCAAACCTATCGCTTTACTTGCTTCAAGTAAAATTTCCGTGTTTTCCCTAATCGTTTGTGGATTTTCTCCTTACATATTCACGTCATCCGCATATGCAAGAAGCTGATGTAACTCGTTCAATTCCAAACCCTGTGTGCTATCCTGAACTTTCCTAATGGCATATTCTAGAGCGAAGTTAAAAAGTAAAGGTGATATTGCATCTCCTTGCTTTAGCCCGCAGTGAATTTGAAAAGGACGTGTACAATGAGAAATTATATCCAATGCGTCTCGTGTAGTCTAATAAAATTTCCACAGCTGTGAAATACTTTCTTTGGCATACCTGTTATTGTGAATAGTTAATTTTATTATGTAAATCGGTGACGCAGCCAGAATTTAGTTCTGTAGGGGAGAGGGTTTGAAATTAAAAAAAAAAAATACTATAATAAATACGGTAACAAAACTTTAATGTGTCATAGTACTTGCAATTTTAGTTTTAATGAGACAGAACTTCTCACTGCACTAAATAGGTCCCCAATCCATTTGATGCCGAGTCCACAGCACATGCAGCACATGCTTTTCGGCAACATTCTGTTATGCTCATGCGCAATGCGTTATCACGACATGCCAGTATAATAAAAAAACCTTTTTTGTTTATCTTTCACGTCATCACGTATCGCTTATTGTGCTGATGTGTAAACATGAGATTATATTTTTCTCGTTGCAGTTCCTTTCATCTGATTTTACCTTTAGGACATAGGTTTCATTTCATCACACTTCTAATGTAGGCACGTTCGGAATTTAACATCCTTGATTTGGCATTCCTGTAAGGTGTACTCTACTGTAGCCTGTTTCGTAGGTAAGGAGTGTCTTTGTTTAGTCTTAGTGGTAGTGTATAGTAGTGCATTTGCTTTTTTGTACTATATAGTGGTTAGGGAATTAACGTGGCTTCAATATAGGTCCAAAGCATTTAGCGAATATATTTTAAACAAATGCTCTTTTAGAGATCTAATTAAGCGTGTATTTTAACATGTTAATATTTTATATACAAACGCTTTTTAGATTTTTACATTAGTGTGTGTATTTTAAAGTGTTAAGATTTTATAAACATGTACTTTTAAATAATGAAACATAACAGAGGTCAAGATTTGTGGAAGTTTACAGTGAAACTATGATAAATAGAAACTTTTAAATGTTGATAAAATAGATTATCATTACCATGGAAACATTTCATCATATTTAATAAATTGAAGTACAAATAATTCATACAGCATTGAAAAAAAGCAACAGTTGATTTATGAGTTATGTAAAACCCTTAATGTTGATTAGGACCGAAATTAAAGCAAATAATAATTTTGAGTTTTTTTTTCTGAATATGATCTGCTAAGGCGGGCAACTTACAGAAAACTTTTTAAAATTCTTCCCCTGTTCCTTTTTCCATCAAAGAAGTCTTACAACATGCTTTTGAAGAAAATGTAGTTACACACACTGGAGAACAGTTCTTATGTGGACAGCAAGAGTAAAGTTGTCTTAATAACTTGTAAAACAAATCCATCTTTTTTCATAAATGTAATGAATGCATCGTTATTTTGACAGACAGTACTTTTGATTTCTGTATGGTCCCAACTATTTCTATCACCTGTACACCATACATTCGTGTGTTAATGCTTTAAATATTACAAAATGCTAATACCCAAACTCATAATATGTGATGTTTTCTGAAGAAATTATGTCTCCAAATACTGAAAAGTAGTTAATCATTTCAAAGCTTTTGTTTGATTATGAAACAGCATCACATAATGCTGCAGAAATTAATTTTCTCAGTGATAAGATTATAGTGTATTAATTTCACTTAGGCCAGAGTGTCTTAGGAAAATTAAATGAAATAGTGTATCAAACCAGGAGTTCCGAAACAAAACATCTGAAATTCGAAAGTACTTAAAAACGTCTATTTTTTTGTTTTTTCTCTTTGCCAGCATCAGAGTTATCAGATGTTTTTAGCAGAACTAATATCAGAGGTTCCTCCTGTAAGTGAATGTTTTTAATTTCTTATTATATTCTGGAAAACTATATTGAAACATCAACCTTTCCCCCTATACAGGATGTATCAAAAGGTCAGGTCAATTCTTAAGGAGGTGATTTAGGACCTTATTTGCAACAAAAAATCGTAATACACTTTTTCAATATTCAACCCCGTTCCCGAGTTACACGAATATCACGTACCGTATCTATCCCCATTTGATTCCACACCTAATGGACCTGTCTGCTTGAGAGAAGGTAGGCTAATTGTTAGTTGTCTAGAGCAAATGCTCAAACTGTCCTCTATCTCACGAACACACGCTTCAGCACTCCGTCTGACCTCTCGCTGCAGATTATCCAATCCGTGCTGGTGTATCTCCATTGCAGCCGTGTTAATCTTTGCAGCGAGCTCTTCCCTACTTGCTATCACCGTTTGGTACAGTTTCTCCTTCATGCAGCCCCAGAAAAAGAAGTCCAATGGTGTTAGATCTGGGGACCGGGCTGGCCAGATAACTATGATATCAACTAGACGGTGCTCCAGCACATTTCAAACTTCTAGTACCCCAATGGTTAGATTACCATTTTCCAGGTAGATGGATTGGAAAGAGTGGTCCCATTAGCTGGCCATGATAATCCATACGACTGACCTTAAAAGGAGGATGATCCTTTATTAAAGATAGTGATCGAGTCTTGTCCGACAATCTTATCTGAATTTTGAATTGTTTGTGGCGACGACAAAAGGAATTTTCACTGTATTTTGCGAATTGTAAAGAAAAGTAAAATTATTACAAAAATACAGTCATTTTGCTTTTCTCAGTTTCCTAACTATTTTGATTATATTAATGTTATGAAATAAATTGAGTATGTATCTTTACACACGATGTAATTTTCAATTTGGAGACATTATTCTGCGGATAACTAACATTTTACAGAAAGGTTATGTCGCTCTTACTGTATTTCTTCAACGGGCTAAGGCTACGTCAATTTTGAGAGTTATTTTTCTTGATATTTTGGCTGAAGAAGTTTTCGTTGAAGATAAAATTATGTAGGCTAAATAATAATCTTTTGTGTTATTTCGTTTATGACTTTCTCGTATAAGAAACAATGTTTTTGGAATAAAAATTAGAACCTATTTCGTGTGAATCGCCATTTAGTGTTGCTTGTTCAGATGCAAACACATTAATTGCTGGGCAATTATTTTTCAGTTAAATTGACTTGTAGAGACTGAGGGAAGTCATGACAAAGACTATTTTCTCGGAATCAGAAATCGAATTTTTGCATCATTATAATATTTTTCTCTTTATTGACATGATATGATATGATATGATATGATATGATATGATATGATATGATATGATATGATATGATATGATATGATATGATATGATATGATATGATATGATATGATATGATATGATATGATATGATATGACATGACATGACATGACATGATATCCATGGTGTTCAGGTAGAAGGGGTTATCCCACAAAAAGAAAAATTTTTCAGAAACAGCTATAATATTAAATTTTAGTTACTTTATATTATGAAAGAATGTAAAGTTACTATAATTGTCAAAAAACATATTCAAGATCTGTAATTAAATTTTAACTAATTACAGAAAAAAAGTCGCATTTAAAAAATGAGGGTTGGGCCTTTTTACCTAAACACCATTGATATGATACGATACGATACGATACGATACGATACGATACGAATCTCAAGTCAACATTTAGCCTACATCCTTGTAATGTGGACCTCACAATTTTTTTTCTCTTTATTAATTCGTATATTGATACAATTATTACAGGGTTAACTTATATGAGAAAGGAAATTAAATAATTTTCACCTTTAATGCCTAGACTTACATTAATAGAAGAAAATGGAAGGATTTGGTGGAACGGGAATCACACAGACGTCATTGGGCTTCTATCGCCATGGAAGTGCTTACGTCAGATGTGATAAACTCAACTATATTATGAGAGAGCCCATTCCTAAACACAAGGGAAGGAGTCCGTATATACACATAACTTAGTTGGAAGAGTTTACAATAAAAATATCCAGGGGAAATTGCAATACAATATAAAAAATAATTTTATTGAATTGTGCTTTGGCAAGAACGCGAAACAGACTCGTGCACAAAACGTGTGTGACTAGAGAAAATTAAAGCACGCTTGAAATTACCCACGGATAAATAAGAATAACATTATTTACAGGATAGTTTCATGTGGTTAAATAGCAAGTTACAGTAGGTCTATAGCAAGTTAATTTCTAGTTCAAAAACAGTTCTTTACTTGTTCTTTCAACAGTACACTCTGTTTCAGTATATTATTGGATGGCTAACCGTTATTTAGCTTATTTCGTTCAGTTCGTTATGCACACTTAAATCTTAAAGCAAAATTGTATTTATTTATTCTAATTCCATCACCCTAATTCTTGTATAGACGCTACACGTAAAGGGCTTTTCTCTTTTTTATATAAAAATGATTGTGCACTGTAAGGAAGCCTAATAATTAAATGAACATGAAAGACATACAGGCAGCAGGAGTGAGATTTTTAAGACTTGCACTGGTGCTTAGATATTGTAGAGCCCGGATGTTTGGCAAAATGCCCTTTTTACTGGGTGAAAGTGAATCATTATTTTTCATAGATATAAATGTGATTTGAGATAAATCAAAGTGATAGAATCAATTTTTATTTTGTCTTTTTTTGCCGCTTTAAAGTGTTTCTTACTAATTCAATAATAAATGCCTTTTTTGTCATTTTAAAGCAAAATTTCCTATTTATTTGCAATTTTATAATTAATTGTAATGTAATGTGTATGATATTTACGAGTAAATATATGAAACAATGACTCACTTTACTAACAATAGTAAATAAAAGTAATTTATTTCGGTGTTTAATCTGCTAATAATCCTGCTTTAATACTATTAGTGTAATATGAATAATGATCGACAATCCACAGTTACAAATATAATATTGTCATGTCTTCACATACCAAAAATCAGCTTTATAATAATTTTAAATACTAACCCGTTCTAATAGAAGTTGTGACGTACCATTTTCATTGTTCGCTTTCATATTTTCAAATTTTAGTGTTACAATTTTGTGCTACACGTGTTTATTATTGTAGGAGAAAGAAATTTGAGTGAGGAACAATCAGTTATTGTCGGGTGACAGAAGGTATAAGGTCGGTTAGCTACAATGCCTAAATTCAGTAAACCATTGAAAAGTAAACTTCATGCTTACGTTTGTGAATTTGGTGCCCATGTCTTTTCAACCTATGGAACAGGTTTGTTACGTGAGGTTTGTGAAAAACAGTTAATCACGAAAAAAAGTATTTTATAAGTCAACATGTGTCAACTACAAAGTAAACATGTGAGTTATATTGATAGTCTATAATTTAAATTTATTGATAAAATAGATTATACCTTTCAAAATTTATAATGCCTTTTTCAAAATTTATTGTGCCTTTTTTACGTTTTATTGCCTTTTTGCCTGCCTATTTAAATTGTTATAAATACCTAAACATCCGGCTCTACATATTAGGTATATGACGTGTTAAGAAGTGACGATGATTGAAATCAAATGAAAATTCATTCAAATTATCGTTATTACAGGAAGGAATGGTTGGTTAGGCGGTGTATATAACGATTGTAAAATAACATCCGAAAACTAAGTTAAAGAATAAAGTGGAATAAGGTAGAAGCATGGGAAGACCGAAGAAGGGATGGCTTGACTCTTTGGAATCGCAACGGAATCCAGATTCTAATTTAGAATAATAATAATAATAATAATAATAATAATAATAATAATAATAATAATGATAATAATAATAAGAAGAAGAAGAAGAAGAGGTAGAAAAAAGAAGAAGACTATGATGATAATGATGATGCTAACGATCTATTCAGCTCCAAGCAATAGATTGTATCTGAAGACATCGATTACCACTACCTCCTATGGCTGTTATGTAGCTACATTGTAAGGAACATTTAAACGCTTGGCTACATAAATTTGAATTTGGAATTTTGAAATAGTTCCATCCAGTCTTCGAGTCGTTACTTTGTAATGGCAGCCACGAGGAGCTTTAAGGTAATTCCAGGTTTTCTGAAATGTTGCGTGGTTATAAACCAGAGCGAGTCAGGCTTATAAAGTTACACTTTGGTGCTCTGAGTGCGATTCCTTGTCACCACGCCTCGACAACAGGAAACATTTATTCCGTAAATGATGGCCGTAAAATCCTGTTTTAAGGGCAGCATTGAAACCCCTGACGCGGATGAAAGGAAGAAGTGTCCCAAAGAAATAAAAACGATTTCAGGTTTTTGTATCTCTCGACATTTTTGTTGGATTCGGAGCCTGTTGTCATCTCTCCATAAAAACGAGCTCCACGCTGTGTCAAGTCATTAGCAAGAGAAATTGGAACCTGCTTCCATGTGGCCAGCATCTCGCGGGGGCCGCTTGTTTATTCTTGAGTGATTTCAATGTTTTATAAGAGACGAATCGATGCTAAGATTTTTAACCCTTTTATACTAGTGGTTTCACTGTGAGACTATCACAAAGCTATTCTCTGGCTATCTTATGACCTAAAATGTATACAGAGTGCTTTCTTTAACGTTGTCGCCGCTTATGTTTTCCATTTATGTTCGTGTATTAAGATACTTTGAACGCGCGGTAGCGTCACAGTTAAGGCATTGTACTTCAAGCCTGAAGGTCGCGGGTTCGATTCCCCATGAAGTCATGGATTTTTTTTTCCATAGATCCAACCCTTCCAGCTTTGGCTCTGGAGCTCGTCAGCCTCCAACAGAAATGAGTATCAGGGATATTTCCTTGGGAGCAATGGTGGTGAACACAAAGGACAGACATCCCTATTACTATTCATTGTCGATTGTCTTGTGAGGTGAAAGTTTTAACATCCTGCCACACGGAGGGCCTTTCATAAGGCAGGTTTTACAAACATTTAAGCACCTGTAAAATACATAATAATTATATCCTTGACTTGAGGGTATATGTACGTGAACGACCACAAATATTATCAGAAAATGCAGGCTTTAAATTTTAAAAATTTTATAAGAAAACGAAGTCACAATTGGACAAAAATTACAAGGCCACAACAAGACTTATTAGAATTTAAATATCTAATAAAAGTATAAAAAAGGTTACTAATAATATTTTTCAAACCAGTTTTATTAAACTATGAGAAATAAAACAAAAATAATTTCTGTACTTACATCATTTGGTAACCATAACACTGTATGGTCTCTCTGACATCTTTAATACTTTTCCTGCATGTAATAAACACTTGTTTCTGAAAAGCAGACTACTCTCAGACGTATAGAATTGTTTATTTTAATACAATTAATTTTTTATTCGTCCTATATAAAATATATTAAAATTTGCATAATGTTTTGTGACCTAATTTTTCTATTTTCAAAGAAATGAGCATTATTATAGTCTACTTTGTGCAAAAAATGCATGTTAAATCAATGTACAAAATTTCATAATTATATTGCTAATGGTTGTGGAGTTATGAAATAATATGTGTGAAAATTGTCAAATTTTGGAAAATTTAATTTAAAGTAAAAAGTGCATTCTAAAAAATATTATTAGTAACCTTTTTATACTTTTATCAGATATTTAAGTTCTAATAAGTCTTATTGTGGTACCTTGTAATTTTTGTCCAATTGTGAGTTCATTTCCTTAGAAAATTTTAGAAATTTAGAGTCTGCATTTTCTGATAATATTTGTGGTCGTTCACATACATATACCCTTGGAATTGTAAAATTATTGGCAAAAATTTATAAATTTATTTATTCATCGATATGTTACTGAGCCAGTTGTGATTGAATACTAAGTATTTTACAGAATAAAACAGACGAACATAAATGGGGACTCCGAGAAATTAATTAAATTGCACATAAAATAGCTTTAGTGAATTGTTTTTAGTCGATTTTCTTCGCTCCTGGAGTTTCTGAATACGTTTCCATTTCTTCGTCTACTTAACGACGCTACATCAACTGCGTGGCTAAATGTCATCAATGAAATAAGTAATAGTGTGGTAATAGTTTGGCGAGGTAAGCTAATGATTCGTCAAAGCATAACCTGGTATTCGCCTTATAGTCGAGGAAAAATTAAAAAAATAATCAACCAGCTAATCAGCTCGTTTTCTATATTAGAACCTACTCTCGAAAACGATTTCGAAACACGAGTTCCAGTTGCTGTCCTAGGCCACACTGATAGCTTTAAAAAAGCAAGCAATGTTTATGATCTGAAAATAACTATTATTTTAACATGCGTATGTAATATAAGAAATAAATTATTCCTTTATCATTGCTAAAATGTAATATGTTTCGTAATTCTTATTATAGTGTCCTTACGTCATTAGTTAGTATTTTAAGAAGTCTGGATTCATTATTTTCATTGCTGGTAAAGAAGTAACTACAATAGTAAAGTTTCAAAACACTCAGAAGGTTGAACCATCTTTTTCGTATGAGAAATCAGAGTGAAGAGGAAAAACGTATGATCTTAAGGAAATAAATAAAGAGATACAAAGATTCGATCTATACCTGAAGTTTTTCAATCTAAAGGGGACACAATCGACATTGCACAGAAGATGAAGTTGAATATTTTGAATATAAATCACGACTTGATTAAGAAGAATTCTATTAAGGCGTCACTTTTTGATTACAACTAAAACATTATAAGTAGTAAGAATTTTAATAAATTGCTGAGTAGATTCCATGAACTTAAGACTACTTTTACAATTTCCAAAGAGGAAACAAATTTATAAATTTTTGTAGAAAATGACTCATTAAAGCAAAACTTATCATGATGAAGATTGAATTCAACAGTAAATTTTGTATGTCATTTGTCATAATTCATTAATTAGTATAGTAATATTTATTTAACCTGGTAGAGATAAGTCCATCAAACCTTCTCTTCCCCTCTACCATAAACCATAAACAGGAAGGATTTAATAATTCGTATCACCGAAGAAGAAGTTTGAGAAATTAAAATAAAAAAAAATAAAAAATAAAAAAATAAATAAAAAATACCGTACGAAATTCAATAAAGTATTTACAATAAAAACTGCATTGTATGGAAGTCAGAATTAGCCAACGAAGGACAAGGGAAGAGTTCAACCCGCAGAAACGAGATGTATATGTTCAAAACTTGCATTAACATGACAAGCTAGAATACGAAATGAAGAAATTAGAATAGGACTAAGTGAAAGTTGTGGCAATTACAGATTAGCCTGTTTACAGCAAATTAATCTTACGAATTATAATAGACTAGCTTGCTACATATCCAGCTACAGACTGACAGAAGGAAGAAATATATATTGACTTTTAAAAACGTTATAACATCAAAGAAAGGGACCGCAACAGACCGATAGACCTATGGGTTGCAGGAAAAAGAAACATAAGCGATTCTTTTTATAAAATATTAACAAGAAATAGTGTAACACTAGATTTTAAAAATCAATAAATTAAACCCCATTACCAAAATTATCATTTCAACAGTTCGTGAATGTGAGTACTTTGATGCAAAATGAAATTTTCACCCTTCGGATAACTGAGGACTTATGTGTAATTTGAAACAAAATTTAGACTTTTTAATCAGCTTTCATTTTATGTACGCAACAAGCTTGTAAATTAATATTATTTCCTCTTTTAAATGAGAAAACACATTAAACCAAGCTCCGAAAGAAAGAGAAATAAATGTCTAATAATATTTCGAAGGGAGGTACGCTACTAGCTACAAAAATACATAATTTAAGTTCTTATTGTGTGACCATAATCCAAAACGACGTTTCTTATAAAAACAGGGAGTACCAAAACATAAATTCCTATAAATATTATCACCAAAATGTTTATTTCAAGATTCTATGAACACGTTAAGGGAGGGAAATGCAAAATAACATCCTATTAACCGTCAAACAACTAAAGAAATAACGTGATTTAAAGTAGTCAATAAACTTTTAAATAAACTTTAATTTGATAGGCTATATGAAATAGCCTTCTAAATTAATGTATTTTTTAAACTGAAAGTACACGGAAAGTATAATTTGAGAAAAAAAAGATTTTACATGACTTGTGAAGCAAAATTCGCTGCAGGTTACAAATATATACATTGTATGACTAACGCAAAAGAATGTTTTTTTTTTAATGAAATGGAACAAGAAAATACGTAGGCCCATATACCATACTGAAAACTCAATATATAAATACGTGGCTAAAATTGTCAGTTATAAGGTCTATGAATATCTGGAAGGGGAAAGCAAAATTTTACCTTTCAACCCTCAGGCAAGTGAGGAAATATAATTGAAGAGAACTCGTAGATTTTTTTAATAAACTTCAATTTGATGTACGAAACATTCTTGTAAACTAATTTAATTTTTTGATGTAAGAAGAAAACACAAAAACACATACTGATGAAAAGACAAATGAAGTTTTAGATATGTTTTATATGTTACGAAAATACATATTATGCGTAATCCCAACATATATACATATTATGGCCAAAATTGTTATTTCAAGAATATATGAATACCTCGAATGAATATACAAAATAACGTTTCATTAACGATAAAGAAACAATGAAACATAACTTTTAAATAGAGCATAGGTTGGTAATATGATTTAATTTGACGTACGACGGAGTTGTCTAATATATTTTAATACATGCGTTTCTATTTTAAAAACACCGAGAGAAATAGAACTGAAATTTTACATGTATTCTATAATTAATTGCGCTTCCAGTTACAAAACTACATGTGGTTTAACCGTAATGTAAAATAACTTTTCCTAAAATAAATAAATCAAAGAATATTTAAGCCTCAAATCTATAAATAACTTATTATAACAACATTTATATTTCTGTTGTCTAGTAACACATCAAAGATTCACGCAAAATAATACTTTGTTAACCGGCAAGTAACTAAGGAAATATTATTTAAAATTATCTTAAGTTTTAATAAACTTTAATTTTATAAATTAAGATTGTTGTAAAATAGTTCTGTGTGGTTGAATATTTTTACTTTCCCATTATATGGAGAAAAATTATTTTGTTGATGTAGCTAAAAATTACGTTTCGAGATTTTATAAAAATATAATTTTAGCATCCTTGATAAAGTAGTTTTCGGCGCGTCACCTGTTGAGGAAAACTATGGTGTGGATTTTGTTCAAATCCTGTATGTACGAATAAATTAAACAGCAAATAATAATATACAATGAACATATATATTTTTTACTAAACATTAATTTATCCCTAATCGGAAAGGCGATTTACTTGAAAAGGTCCTATTTTTTTAACTTGAAACGCTTATGCGTTTGGTCTTCCTTTTTTTAAAAATGGAAATATGATTATTTTTAGAAAACTACAAGCTCTATCTTGAAGAAAAATTAAATTAACTTTCCTCTGTCTTCTGGAGCTGATAAAATGTTTACACTAGTTACTTAGTAAGTAAATAATTGTTTAAAACACAGAATGCATAATTCCTGAATGTTACACATCCCAATTACCTTATATTCCACACTTCTCTTTTTCCGTAATCTGTTCTTGACTGCTCTCTTGATTACGTCACTTATTCCTCTTAAGTTTACTGAGCTGTTTAGCTTAAACGGGTAAATTTAGCCTACATATTATGGTAAATATCCAACTTTCTACGCGTATCTTATTCCTTGGCAGGAGCGCACAGATGCAATTGTCAACATACAGTATTACTTCGTAGCTGCAGTGCCCCGATACAAACCGCAACATTTTGTCATTGCGCTGATATTAATTACCCTTTATAAATTATGTTATTCAATTATTACCTATCCAAGAAATATGCGTGCTGTCGCAAGAAATGATTTACTTTACAATTAAATAAGATCTCGAACTTACGTTTTCTGTATCTGCATTTTACACAACATAATTTTATTTAATACCAAATGTAAGATATTATTATTTTATTATTATTATTATTATTATTATTATTATTATTATTATTATTATTATTATTTTATTTACAAATTGAGTAGTTTAAGAAGACATATATAGTTGTTCTGTACTAATTCATGTAAAGTAGCTATTCGTAAATTGCATGGGCTACATTTTTAAAAGCAACTATTTTTCTATTGGTTGAAATCGTAATTTAAAGTGATGTAGTTATTAAACTTTCTTTTCATTTAAACATGTTATGTAAGACCTTACTTTTATTAAAATTCACTCACACGTAATAATACGGATTTAAAATACGTCAACGGTATTCCTTCAATAAACAGCGATTCTGCAAGAACCCAATCTGCTCAGTCAACTGTCGTGAACGGAGGATATCTTGTTTTAAAGTTGCAACGACTGATGTAAATTATTATCTTCGGAAATGTTTATTCTTCATACCAATTTCATCACCCCTTTCGTCTGTTGTAAAATAGTTCTGTGTAGTTGATTATTTTAATTTCCCAATATACGGAGAAAAAGTATTTTGTTAATGTAGCTAAAAACTCAATTTCGAGATTTTGACGAAAATGTAATTTTAGCATCCTCGAAGAAAATCATCTGATGCTCGTTATGGAGTAGACCGCTATTGTATGTTCTTGATTTAAAACAAAGAGCCATTAATTTTCTATCAAAAATAAAATTATTACTCGTATATTTCAAATGCATAATTCTCGAATAAACTTAATTGCAGATGAACATATTCTGGTCAAGAGTTTAGGAAAATCATTAAAATACGAACACATAAGAAATGTGTTCATTTTTTGCTCTGTACTACAATGAAAATCTCAGAATAAATTTTCAAAGGAATACGATACGTTTTCTTGATGTTTCGTGTAATGAGAAATTAGACAGAATTGTAATGAATTGCATAGAGGGGAAGAGAAGGCCTGATGGCCTTATCTCTACCAGGTTAAGTAAATAAATAAATAAATAAATAAATAAATAAATAAATAAATAAATAAATAAATAAATAAATAAATAAATAAATAAATAAATAATAAATAAATAAATAAATAAATAAATAAATAAGTAAATAAATAATATTATATTATATATTATAGAAATTACCGATTGTTAGCAATAATGGCTAGTCACATCTCTCCTTGACTCCTTTTTTCGTTTCTCATATTGGCTAAAATTTTGAAAGCCATTTTGGGTCCGATAAGCTGTACAAATTATCAACGTTTTTATTGTGAAGACTGTCAGACTTATCAAATCACAAGTGTGATAAACACAAATGTGTTGTTTTTTTTTACATAATAGATGGACGTTTTCGGTTCCACTGAACCATCATCAGATCATTAATGAACCTACAGGCAACTTATATTATAAACAAACAGTGAAGACATAGGTCTTAAATGTGAAGTAGACCTGAGTATATAATGAAATACAATGGTACATATGAAATCACAAGTAGAATGGGTTAAAATGTAAAAAATTAGCAATAAAATCTGTACATAAAAATTGTTAAAATATTATTAATCATTCTAATCTATATAAAATAGAACTGTGTAGAAGAAGGTAGCATAGCCTATAGCAACTCTAAGGACATGTAGTCTTGAAACAGATCCATGTAATTGTAACCAATTTGTACCAGCTCACCGAACTGATATTTTGTAAATGCAGTCTTTATGCTGCATCTGTTATATAATTTTACAATTACCGAAAACGTCCATCTATTAGGTATGTAAAAAACACACATTTGTGTTTATTACACTTGTGATATGATACGTCTGACGATCTTAACAATAAAAACCTTTATAATTGGCTAAAAGTGTCTTTATAATTTATAAAATTTATTGATATGTGTAGAGTATGACATAGCAAATCATCAGACTCGAGCCAAAAAACCGATCCATTGAGTTCTAGAGCATCAGTTAAGGGAGCGTTGAATATGAACATGTTACTTTGAACGTAATAATAGGTACGCAACTGGTCATTTGTTTATGAGTTCTTGTAAGAGATAAGGTAGGTAGGACTGTGAAATAGTGATATTTGAACGAGTTGAAGTAGGGAATAGCAAAGTAAACCAAAGTACGGGAGGATTCTGCAGCGCATATTATTTCGAAAATATCTCACAGGATAGACAGTCGTCAGTTGACAAAGCTACTTGACAAAGAAAACGGGTAGAATGACTGAAATCTCATTTTCTGTATATTGACTGAATTGTAAACTGTATGACTTACTGAATAATTGATTATTTACTGACCAACTGAGTCACTGATAGTCTTAATATCCGTAAGATTTACTAATTTACCAACTGGTTTGCTACCTAATCGATTAACTGCTTGACTTACTTGTTTAATGTCAAAGTTTCTGATAATAGCCTACGAAAATACTGACTAATCAACGAAGTTCTTACCTATTGATGTACTGATTTACTTATTGGCTAATTTTCTGACTGACTGGCTGACTGTGTTACTTATCTGCTAATCCATTCCATTACTTTCATTGCTGATATATACTGCTGTCAAAAAATCTGAAAGTTAAAATTTATAAAACAGTTATATTACCGGTTGTTCTCTATGGTTGTGAAACTTGAACTCTCACTTTGAGAGAGAAACATAGGTTAAGGGTGTTTGAGAATAAGGTGCTTAGGAAAATATTTGGGGCTAAAAGGGACGAAGTTACAGGAGAATGGAGAAAGTTACACAACACACAACTGCATGCATTGTATTCTTCGCCTGACATAATTAGGAACTTTAAATCCAGACTTTTGAGATGGGCAGGGCATGTAGCACGAATGGGCGAATCCAGAAATGCATATAGAGCGTTAGTTGGGAGGCCGGAGGGAAAAAGACCTTTGGGGAGGCCGAGACGTAGATGGGAAGATAAAATTACAATGGATTTGAGGGAGGTGGGAGGTGATGGTGGAGACTGGATTGGTCTTGCTCAGGATAGGGACCGGTGTCGGGCTTGTGGCGGCAATGAACCTGCGGGTTCCTTAAAACCCATTTGCTTTTGTTGTTTGTTGTTGTTGTTGCTGATTATATACACCGTGTCCGAAATGAAACCTACCGATAAAGAAATGAGCTAACTAGACATCCATGAAAGTTACATACGACCAGCTTGCACTAAAATGTAGAGAAACACAACAAGTTTTTATGTCATGAAATTGGCGAATCTGTTATTCCTATTGTTGTGTAAATACAGATTGTTTTCCAAAATGACTCCATTCACACCGCAAGAAAAAGTGCAGTGCTGTTATTGGTTAGCAGAGTTTAAGTTTCCGGTTACAGTTAAGCGGAGATTTCGTGAAAACTATGGCCGTGCAGCTCCTGATAGGCACACCATTGTTCAGAAGCACAAACATTTGCTAGAAAATGGAGACTTTCAGCGACATGGTGGCGGATGAAAACGTAAAAGCCATTCGTAAAGCATTCACACGAAGTCCACGGAAATCAATCAGGCAAGGAAGTCGTTATTTTTGAACCTGAACGATGGATTGGTCGTGGTTGTCCTATTGTATGGCCCCCACGGTCTCCTGATCTTACACCATTGGATTTTTTCTTTTGGGATTTCTGAAAGACCGTGTCTACAACACCAGAGTGGATGACCTTCAAGTGTCACGCCAAAGGATTATCGACACAGTAAGATCTGTATAGCTCGCGCAAGAAACGATTACCGAAAAGCAATGATGACGTTGCTGTCTGTTTTGACGTGTGTTTGTAGGCACGCCGAGGGGGGAGAGGTGTGAGCCGATGGAAGTACTGTCTCTTCCAAGAAGATGAACAAATTAGGACATCGCTGTGGAAATAAAGAACGTAGCAAGAGAAAAATTCTAAGCTAATTAAAAGCGCAACACATGTTTACGAATGAAATACTAATACTGTGCGATACAAGACACGTACTGTATTCACATGCAATGGAGCAAACTAAAGTCGTAATGTAACTATCACAACGCAAGACTAATTCTATCAATGTCATTTCTCTTCCTACTGTACTCTTGAATATCATTAAAGTTATCTCGTGACCTTTCCTGTCGCCCGCTCTTCCTTATCGCAGCGTTTGATTCGCATTCCTTCCGTCGGTAATCCGTACTTGCGAGACCTATAACTCCACAGATGTTACACAGTGCCTGGAGAGAGATTGAATGCAGGTTAGATGTGTGTCGTGCTGCTAGAGGGGGACGTGTTGAGATTTACTGATGGTGACTTAGGCTAAACTTGTTGAGTTGATTAATATTTTTCCCTAATTTGTTTTTGTGTGTCATAATTAAGGAAGTCCACATCTGCGGAGTAACGGTCAGCGCGTCTGGCCGCGAAATCAGGTGGCCCGGGTTCGAATCCCGGTTGGGGCAAGTTACCTGGTTGAGGTTTTTTCCGGGGTTTTCCCTCAACCCAATAGAAACAAATGCTGGGTAACTTTCGGTGCTGGACCCCGGATTCATTTCACCGGCATTGTCACCTCATTTCATTCAGACGCTAAATAACCTGAGATGTTGATACAGCGTCGTAAAATAATCTAATAAAAATAATAATTGAGGAATAAATTATTTAGTATCTTCATCGGTAGGTTTCATTTCGGACACGGTATAAAAATTACTAATTGACTGACTTACCTAATTATGACTCATTGTGTCTAACTTACCAACTTACCGACTGGGTGAGTAACTTATTAATTATAATACCCGAGGTAATGTCCTCTGGTCCTCTAAGTTGGGAGTTGGGCGTAGAGTTGGCAACTCTACCGCAGAATAAAACTTTAAACTACGTTACTTGACACTAAGTGGAGTGACAGAAAACTCTGATGTCAAGCAATAAAAAGCAGCCGTGACAACGGGAGAAACATTTAAAAGTAAAGTAAGTAAGAATAACTTATTTATTACCTGACTTATTGGCATACTGATAGCTTATTGATTGTCTTATCGACTTACTTGCTTATTTATTGGCTAACTGACTGAACTGAATGGACTGAACTTGTGGACGAAACTGAATGACTTACTGAATTATTACTTATTAATGTAGTGGCTGTTTGACAGATAGCAGGAAGGCAGGCCATGTGTAGAATGTCTTACCTATGATTGTGTTATAAGATATGCTGTTTCTGCAATAAAATTGTATTGATTTCGCAACGCAGAACTTCTTCCAGACAACTCACGAGCCTACATTTCTATCTTTAGTGGTTGCAAACTTAGTATTTCAGACTTCGTTGACCTTCTTCTTTTTCACTACAATGGATTAGGCTTGCAACTTGTTCCTTCTTCACTCCAACCATCTTTTTCTGGGTCTTTGAACTTCTCTTCTTCCGTCGGTTTATATTTTAGTCTGAGGGAAAAGGGCCTTCGGGGAGCCGAAATGTAAGTGGGAGGATAATATTAAACTGGATTTGAGGGAGGTGGGATACGATGGTAGAGACTGGATTAATCTTGCTCAGAATAGGGACCGATGGCGGTCTTATGTGAGGGCGGCAATGAATCTCCGGGTTCTCTAAAAGTCATAAGTTAGTATTTTACTATTCTGTTATTATTTCCAACCTTTCAATATGTTGTATCCATTGTTGTTTGTTTTATCATATACTGTACACTCCTTACTGGAAAATATGTACTTCTGTCCTTAATATGGTAGATTTATCTTCTTTTCTGGACTTATTTTATACACTTTCCTTGTCAAAATCATTATCAAACATACTAGCAATTCTTTGGTATGCGTGCTAGGTGAAGCATTTCTACACAGTCCATCCTCATTCTTTCTGGACCAATAGCATGAGTTAGAGACCTAGCGATTCTGAGTTCAATTATTGTGTCATGTGAACTTACTGCATTATGCAAGTTTTATCAGACAAATATTGTGAGGAAAATAACAAAGATCATGACGGCGCAGACAATAGAGTCAAAGTTAATGAAGTGAAGGAGACATTGAAATTGGCAATGACAATAAAAACGACTATAGAAAAGTCGATGACGATGAAGACCAAAATAATAATTACGACAACGGTGCCTATATTAATCATAGTAGGCCTAATGAAGCCAAAGTTCAGTCAGGCCAGATTTTCACCGGTACGACTTACTCTAATCCTGACAAATTCTGTGAGATTCGTGGTACATCAAGCAACCAAACAGTTCGTTTCCTACCTACACTAATGTTTCGTATGGTTTTGTTTCCCATCGTCGCTTTATTACCTACTTTCCTTTTAGCTCATTAATTCGGAACTGCAATAATTGTTGACGGTGGCTGTACAACCCTGGCAGAAGGTTTATGTGCCGCTGTGACAATTCCGAGTCACACTGCAAACCAGTTTGAGCAAAACAGAGCAACAAGAGTGGGATAATTGGAATTTCCTAACTGTTCTCATACTTGCGATCAATTAGTCAGTGCAATTTGCCATACAAGATGGCGGAAGAAAATAAAGAAATTTATCTCAGTCTTTGGAAGAGAGAACCAAATTGTCGATCTAGTTGTTATGAACCATGTGAAAATTTGTCTGTCGATCGTTTTGTTTTCAAGGGCAAACATATTGAAAAGTTCTTGAACATGTTAATGAGAAGCATCACAATTGCATGTCGAGACAAGAGTTAGGCGCTTGAAAACGTTTGAAAGAAGTATGCGAATTTGTAGTGTTAAAAATGGTGACGGAATACTGTGCTTTGATTTCCTCCGCCATTGCAGAACATCCACATTCCTGACTGCAGTCAGTGTGATGCTAACCGTTCTCCTACTCTCGCCTCGTCGTTAGTAATGCATGAGGGTATAATTCAGCCATCAGCCATCGCTAGAGTATAGACCTACCTACTCGGTCAATTATTACTACTCAACTATACTGTAAAGTATGGATAACTACTGGAATAAAGATAGAAAAACATAAACTATACCAAAAGAAAATTAAATAAATTGTAAATTCTGAAAAAAAAAAAAGAAAAAGAATGAGGCAGATAATGGTCTAAAGCAGCGTTTCTCAAACTATGGTCCGCGGACCACCTGTAGTCCTCAAGTTCTGTCCTTGTGGTCCTTCAAAATACGGAAAAAATAAAGTTCAAACGAATTGCGTATCACACTATAGCTGAAAATCTCAGACTTTGGAAATTACGCTTGGCAATCGCCTTTCACTTTTTCTACTAATATGTTATGAAATTTCTTACGCTACCCGTCTACCCAGTTCCCACTCTACTCTCAACAACAAAAGAGGGATTTAAAGCACTATGAACGTGGCGTTTCTCGCCATCTTTTCCCTGCATATCTGGTGCCGAGGCTGTAACCCAGCCAGGGACCACCCGAATTCATAACAGAGGACCAAAGTACCGAACCTTTTCATGTATTTATGACTTTTTAAATAGTTTTGCCGAAACCCATGAAATGGGCACATACTGTACATCGTACACCAATAATACAACGTGACAAATTGCATCTTTACTTGTTGAAAATCGGGCATATTTCTGCATTAATTTTTTATTTGTTTTTCCAGATGACAATATAAACAATTATTTTAGACTCCGCCTATTTTAAAATCCGACAGATTTACTTTTTACACTTGCGTGTTTCGTCTCTAAGTGCCGTTTCACTTTCGCGGGTTTCATACATTCGTTCAAAGCACTTCGTAACAAACAACGCACCGAGGTTTTGGTTCACTCTCATTGCCACACCAAGTAAATCCAAGTTCCAAATAACTCTTGTCATATTTACGAAAGTATTTTTTCTTTGAATAACTACCACTAAGTTAGATATTTCTTTAATATCACTATAATTAATATATTTCTTTACACACAGCTTCTGATATTAGCACTGCCTAAATGAAACGTATCTTCATGTTTCTTTTTTTTTCAAAGATCCGGATCGAAGCCAGTTTTCCATTAACAACATGGACAACTACTAGCGTAAGAAAGATTTCAAACAACTAAATGCTAACAGGCAAGCGATGAATCAACAATGCACAGAATTTGTTATAAGTTACTTATGACTGGCTATAAAAATATAATTACAAAAGTATTATAATTAATTAATTCTATTTTAAAATATAAGTATACTTGTATTAAAATATGCTACAAAAATGATAAGTTTGCTTTCTAAGGGAACAAGAGTAAGGTGGTCCGCGGAACTGTTCTGACTTAAAAAAGTGGTCCCCACTTCAAAAAAGTTTGAGAAATGCTGCTGTATAGAATGGATAAATACTGGCATAAAGATAGAAAAACATAAACTATACCAAAAACAATGAAATAAATTGTAAATTCAGAAAAAAAAGAAAAAGAAAAGGAATGTGACAGATAGATAATGGTCTAAGTCTAAAGAAAAACCAAAAGAGAGAGATAGGAACCGAGAGACACGGAAAGGAAGGAGACAATGAAAGGAGAAATCAGAGTTTGACTGAGATCTCGCCGTCTTCATTGAATAAACATTGACTATAAGTTACCATAATTTTTCTCAAATTAAGAGATATTTATTATTTAAATTAGTGACATTTGAGATACTCAATTTTATAGGTAAAAGAATATTAAAATTATTAATCCTGTGATAATTTATCAATAATAAAACTTTGTTTAATTCCTACTAAGACCACTTTTCTTTGTTAAAATAGGCCTATATTACATTCTGTACTCTGATGATTTAAAATATTATTTGAATTTACAACAGGCACACAACTGGCGAACTTAAGGGAACACATGCTTCCTAACTTCGCCAGTTGCATTTCCCTGTCTCTTTTGTTTCTGTTTGAGAAAAAGTACCTTATTTTTTACGAAATTATTAATTAAGATGCTCTTTAGTATCAATATTGCAACGCAATTTTTTATATTTTAGAAATATAACTTCATTATCAATTTAAAAATAAATTTACATATAGTGGCGAACTTAGGGGGACTTACCTCATATGTATACAATAATTCATTTTATATAGTCTTAGAATTATTTTTGTATTTAATAATATTTAAACATTTGAAGAAGTGAAAATGAGATAGTCCAAAGTCACACTTTTAACAAAAAATATTTTTTTATGCGAATTCATTTCTTACACATATGGAGAAGCCACTAGTAAAATAATATAAAATTTACTCAATAAATGACCGTTGAAAAAATTGTGACACCACATCTAATAGCATTGGACTGAACTTTCAATACGCTCTCCTGCGAAATCTGGGGCTTGGGATTACTGTATATCATTCTCACCCTTTCATTTGTCTAACTCTTACTCTATGTTTTTTAAATGTTTTTCCAGCATTCTCTTATTAATTCCGCCATTTTCTTAATTTTCAACTCACTTTATAGCCTATTATCATTGTGGATTTATTTATTAAATTATTATATTTTTGTTTCTTTTTCTTTAACGCGTTATCACTTTTCAACATCTTTATAATTTTATCTAATTATTTCTAAACCGCATATTATTTATTTCTTTTAACTTATTACATTCCACGTTTTTACATAGTTTCCTTTCATTTCATTTTATATGATATTTGGTTTCATTTTCTAACTTCCACAGATTTATTATTTTTTTATTTATTGTTTATTTATTGCTAGAGAATTGTAATACAATGAAATTGTGAATATACAAAATTGAAGCACTCCCATGAAAGAGAGTAAGGACAGTAGATAGGTAGAAATAGGTAGATAGATAAGAGATAGACAAGAAGGCAGAGAGTGCCGTAGGTAGGTAGGAAGACAAGCAGACAAACAGACACACTAACGGTTGAATTGATATGTGGATGGATAGATATTTCTTCTTGAGTAGTGTCTGTACTTGGATAGATAAAATGCTTATTGAATTCAGATACACGCCCCTGTTGAGGGACTCGCAGCGGGTTTCTGTGTTTCAGATGCGTTTTACCACAGTAAATGCCAGCGCAAGTTTCAGCGCTCATGATTTATGGGACCACTGCAAGGTGGGAAAGCGGTTCAAAGCGTGCTTTGCGTTAACTGTGGAAGATATTTGTTCAAATCCGGCAAGATATAGAGGAGAAGGATGGAGCTGGATGTACAGTAGGTTTTGCTTATCATTACAAAATGTCGTGCTATCCATAACGCTATAACCCTGAGAATTAAGAGCATCTGATACCATTAGGCCTACATATAAATATACTAACATCATTGATTTTCCTGGTGAAATGCATTCCATTAGAAACTTTTACGGACCCCTCCAATAAGACAAACCGTTGGAACAATAAAAATAAAAATAATAATAATAATAATAATAATAATAATAATAATAATAATAATAATAATAATAATAATAATAATTTTTGTTTACGTCTATTTCTTTATTTTTATTCATTTACTAATATTTAATGTGCTGTAGAACAACCAGGGACCAATAACAGTTCAGCACATGACAATTTCATAACAAGAACATTAACATAAAAGAAATTACAATAAAAGTACATAGAAATAATTATTAAAATAATGACAATTAAAAATAATGATAATTGAAAATGAAAAGATGGAATCATATAAATTATTATAATATAAATAATATAAAATATGTTTAAATAGGTTATTTTACGACGCTGTAACAACATCTTTGGTTATTTAGCGTCTGAATGAGATGGTGATAATTCCAGTAAAAGGAGTCTGGAGTTCAGCACCGAAAGTTACCCAGCATTTGTTCAAATTGGGTTGAGGAAAATTCCGGAAAAAACCTCAACCAGATAACTTGCCCCAACCGGGATTCGAACCCGGGCCACCTGATTTCGCGGCTAGACGCGCTAACACAGATGTGGACTGATATAAAAGATGAGGAGAATAATATTATAATATATATCTAAACAAAAAGAAAAAAATTAATAAAAACTGACATAAAACTCCAAAAAGTATATACACTGTACGACACATTAAATGGTTCCAAATTCAATCCATACAAATAAGAATATTTGACATATCTATTATAAAAAAAATATGAAATCTTAAACCTTTATCAGGAATACGGAGACTGATATTGCTTAAGAAGAATTCACAATCTATATCACCCTTAAGGACTTTACAAAAAAATAATCAAGACCTTGACGACTGGCAAATAAACTAAAGCAGTTAAAATATTTGCAGTTAATCTCATACTTATAATCATCGGAATTCGGTAAAAATCTATAAGGACACAAGGAAATAAATTTTCTTTGAATATTCTCCAATTTAGCCTAGTCAGTGGAAGTAATGGAGTTCCATACAACAGATGCATATTCAAGCTTGGAACTAACCAACGTATAGTATAAAATTAATAGACACATAGGAGTAGAAAAAGAATAAGTTATAGATCTAATTAGACCAAGTATTCTTAATGAATGGGTATAAATATATTGCACATGATCATGGAAATATAGTTTAGAATCAAGTAAGACACCAAGATCTCCAATACAATGTTTCCTAGTTATTATGACATTATTAAGAGAATAATTAAATTTTAGGGAGGTAGTTTTTCGTGAGAAGGAAATGACAAAAGTTTCTGAATTGATTAATTTTCATTTCATTTTCAACAGACCATAGTGCAATTGAATTAATATTATTTTGAAGAATTTGACAATCAGCCAAACTATTAATTTTATTAATTTGAGGCCATCCGCAAATAAAAGGCAGCTAGAACTTATTATTTTATTTATGTAATTTATAAATAATAAAAATAAGAGAGGCCTCAAAGTAAACCCTTGGGGAACTCCACACAAACTATTAAATGGAACTGAGAGAGAATTACCTAGTCGAACACAAGATTGTCTTTCTGTTAAATAATTTTCAAACCAATTCACTTAGTTACTGTAGAGACCAAAATTAATTACTTTATTTAATAAAATTTTGTGAGGAACAACATCAAATGGTTTGCTAAAATCAAAATAAATTAAATCAATTTCACCTTGAGTTTCAACTGCAGGCATAATGAGATTGAGATAGGAAACTAAATTAGTAGTAGTAGATTTACCTTTAGTAAAACCATGTTGCTGAATTGATCTTGTTTTTGATATGAAATGAAATATGTTTGTGAATAAGTTTTCAAAAAGTTTAGAAGTGGGAGTGGTGATAGCGAGATGGTATTTGACGAATTCGCCATAGATTATCTGATAATCACCTTACAGTTGAGTAAAACCTTGGAAAAAAGTCAAACCAGGTAATCAGCTCTAGCGTGAATCGAACCCGCGCTCGAGGGCAACTCCGGATCGGCAGATAAGTGCCTTAGCCGACTGAGCTACGCCGGTGGCCGTGTATCTTTGCTCTAGCAATAAATTATTATTATTATTATTATTATTATTGTTGTTATTATTATTATTATTATTATTATTATTATTATTATTATTATTTATTGTTATCCTCCTGTTTCACTGATTTTCTACCCATCCTTCCCTACCCACCCTCTTCTACTTTTTCTCATACCTGAATTATCTTCCTTCCATTTTCCGACTTTCCTAATAATTATTACATATTAAAAGGGAAAGAAATAATGGTACTAGTACGTCATGGATGAGATTTTGCAAGACATGACAGTTCTTCGCAGTTGAATTTGAATTTATTGGGGGAGGAGCAATACGACCTAGCTCCCTTGCTCTGTCCCTCGAGCTAGGCGCATTTCCAACCCTCACATAGGCATTTGTATGTAAGGCCTATAACAAAGTAAGCTAAATGACCAATAAAAATGAAAAGAAAAAGAAATGATTGGCTTCTATGAAATGACTTACGTATAAATGGAATAGTCAAGATAATATTGTACCCTACAAGATTCTGTTGAATCCATTCAACATGGCTAGTTCTTTGACAAAGTACGAGAAACTTCAGCTTACAAAATGTAAAATGTATTCAAGTTAGAAAGCGGTTGAATCTGAATAAATTGTGCTTAATTGAATAGAGGAAAGAACCTACGATAATATGGCCATATACAGAGAATGCAGCATGAAAGTTGGTTAAAACAATTAGTCACCAAAAAATGAGAAAAAATTCTGTGGTTCCAAGGCAAAAGGTGATACCTATGTGAATTTTTAGCGAAAATGAGATTTTTCGATAGGCCTTATAGCTATTAGGTTCTGATGATAACTTTATTGTGCCAAAAGACGACTGTACGTATCTTTATGCCGACCATGCTCGACCATGCCGACCATGGTAGCAGTCCTTTAATGCATGTCATTAAAGTACACCTATTCGTTAAAGTTCAGGTTTTCGATTATTCTCGGATATGCAATCGAAAGACAACTAGCAAAACGTCACGCAGGCTGGAAATCCAATACTGTCGCAGAAGGTTATGTTCTGTTACGATAATAATTAGCGTTAATTGTAAATAATATTCAAATAAATTCAATTTGTCGTCTCGTTTTTCAATGTCGAATTCAATTTCAAGGTTATATCAAGTTTACTCTCTAGGTTATACCAAGGTCGTCGATATTCGTTGCCCAGAAAAAATCAATACTTTCGCGTCTGCGCACATGTCACAATTTACGAGATTGCACAAGGTCAGTTCGCTTCCCACTCACATAAGAATAAAATGAATACTTATGAATAATTTCAAGTTAGAAATATGGTCGAGCATAAAAAGTCGGATGAAACTTGCCTGTAATGGTAATTAAGACGCTCGTATGAAAATTATGAAACTCGGCTGCGCTCGTTTCATAAATATCCTCGCGTCTTAATTACTACCATTATAGGCTCGTTGTATAATGTACTATTATTATTTTTCTCTCTCTGAAACGTACAGCAGAGTCCGTATAGATCAGTTTCTATCTGATGCTTTTCCACTTCACTGCAGGCTAAAGCAAGGCGATGCACTATTACCTTTATTTTTGAACTTCGCTCTAGAATATGCCATTAGGAAATTTCAGGATAACAGACAGGGTTTGGAATTGAACGGGTTACATCAGCTTCTTGTCTATGCGGATGACTTCAATATGTTGGGAGAAAATCCACAAACGCTTAGGAAAAAAATGGAAATTTTCCTTGAAGCAAGTAAAGCGATAGGTTTGGAAGTAAATCCCGAAAAGGGAAAGTATATGATTATGTCTCGTGACCAGAATATTGTACGAAATGGAAACATAAAAATTGGAGATTTGTCCTTCGAAGAGGTGGAAAAATTCAAATATTTTAGAGCAACAGTACAAAATATAAATAACACTCGGGAGGAAATTAAACGCAAAATAAATATGGGGTATGTCTGTTATTATTTGGTTGAGAAGATTTTGTCATCCAGTCTGCTGTCAAAAAATCTGAAAGTTAGAATTTATAAAACAGTTATATTACCGGTTGTTCTGTATGGTTGTGAAACTTGGACTCCCACTTTAAAATGGAAACAGAGATTAAGAATGTTTGAGAATAAGGTTCTTAGGAAAATATTTAGGGCTAAGAGAGATGAAGTTACAGGAGAATGAAGAAAGTTACACAACGCAGAACTGCACGCATTGTATACTTCACCTGACATAATTAGGAACATTAAATCCAGACGTTTGAGATGGGTGAATCCAGAAATGGATATAAAGTGTTAGTTGGGAGACTGGAGGGAAAAAGACATTTGGGGAGGCCGAGACGTAGATGGGAGGATAATATTAAAATGGATTTGAGGGAGGTGGGATATGATGATAGAGACTGGATTGGTCTTGCACAGGATAGGGAGCGATGGTGGGCTTATGTGAGGGCGGAAATGAACCTGCGACTTCCTTGAAAGCCATTTGTAAGTAAGTAAGTAAGTAAGTAAGTAAGTAAGTAAGTAATCTGTTGTCATGAAATATAATTATTGATTAGTGTGATTTTAAACGGTCGTTCAAACTTTAATTGCTCGCTCCTGAAAAACAACAAGATATGACATGTCTCATTTTCTCTTGGAGCCAAAGAATTAGGACAAACTGAAATAAATCAGTAACAAGTTTCATAATATACTGTAAAGCGAGTTTACTTAGATACATGAGGCAGTTCAGAATGGGAATGAAGGGCAGCAGCTGGAAAGTAGAAATATTCAAGGGAAAAATAATGTAGTAAAGGTCCACGGCACTGGACTGGATTCAAACCCAGCGAGAGCTTGGTAAGCACTAGACCTCCAAAGACGGCTAGGAATGAATATAAGAAAGGTAAAGAAATTCCGTGCGAAGGATTGACTTGAGGACTTCCTCTTTGCATGAAGCAATAAGAGCCTTTTGCACATAAGCGCACCTAAAACTGGGGGTCAGCGTCTCGCATTAGCATTCGTGAAGGGCCCGCTGAGTTATGGTTGGATCTTATCAAGGCGTTATGACGGGACTCCATTCTGCATGCAAGTAGCAGCTCCCAGCAGCATTATCACCTTACAGCGAAGACTTATGTGCACATCTCAACCACCACATTCCTTCACAGAGCTCTGACTTACTGCTTTGTTGCAACTTGTCTCTGCGTCAGCGCCAAATATTATTATTATTATTATTATTATTATTATTATTATTATTATTATTGCTACTACTAAAACTATTAGCCTACCACCATGATACCACTGACCGGCGTAGTTCAAACGGTAGGCGCGTTTGCCTACTGATTCGGAGCTGCTCTCGGGCGTGGGTTCAGTTCCCGCCAAGACTGATTACTGGTTGGGCTTTTTCCGAGCTTTTCTCCAATTGTAAGGCGAATATCAGGTAATCACATGACGAATCCACGAGTTCATCTCACCATCATCAATTCCATCTATGCTAAATAACCTTTAATAATAATAATAATAATAATAATAATAATAATAATAATAATAATAATAATAAAATAATAATAATGTATTTATTTATATTTAAATTTAGTGTGCTGTATTACAGCCAGTGGCGAATTACAATTCAACACAAGGAATATAACAAAAACATAATACAAAAATAATTATTACACATAAATACAATTACAATTAATGACAATAATGACGATGAATGGATAAATGATGGATGACTTTAAAATTCATAACTAAGAATACTATGGGAGTAATTGAGTATAATGCATAAAAGAATACATAAATGATAAATCATTGCCTAGAGCAAACTAAGTCTATAGGTACATTGAAGGGATCGAATTCACAGCCATGCATGTTGGCATTTTTAATGCATCTGGAGACTGGTGAAAGAAGTTTCGAATTTCTAATATTGTATTGGTTTATTATATATAATAGATCACAGACACATTACATACAACAATTTTACACAAAGATATATTATTATTTAGAATTTCTAATATAGAAAAGTTTGTGGGCTCTCATATCTTTTGTTGGAATACGAAAGGTAATATTGTTTAAGAAAGAGTCACAGGATATATCACCTTTGAGGACTTTACAAAGGAACAGATAATCTAGCTCATGGCGTCTAGCACATAGATTTTGACAATTAAAATATTCACATTTTCTCTATAACTGTACCCGGAATTAATGGGCAGAAATCTGAATGAACATAAAGATATAAATTTTCTTTGTATATTTTCTAATTTAGCCGAGTCTGTAGTTGTAATCGAGTTCCAAGCTACAGATGCATATTCGAGTTTCGATCCCACCAATGTATAGTAGAGCATTAAAAGAGAATCGGGCGTGGAAAAGAATAAGTTATTGACCATATTATTCCTAATATTCTGATTGCGTGATTGTAAATGTAATCAACGTGACTCTGAACATACAATTTACTGTCAATGAATATTACCAAATATTAATTAGAACATTATTTAGATAATAATTAAATTTCAGTGAAGAAGTTTTTCTAGAAAAGGTTATTACATTAGTTTTGGTTACGTTAATTTTCATACCATTGTCTTCCGATCATTTAGCGACTGAATTAATGTTACATTGAAGTGATTGACAGTCATTACTACTTTTGATTGTAATAATAGTAGTAGTAGTAATACTAATACTAATAATAATAATAATAATAATAATAATAATAATAATAATAATAATAATAATAATAATAATAATAATAATGCATGTTGGAGGATAACATTAAAATGGATTTGAGGAAGGTGGAATATGATGATAAAGAGACTGGATTAATCTTGCACACGATAGGGATCGATGGCGGGCTTATATTAGGGGGCAATGAATCTCCCGGTTCTTTAAAAACCATTTGTTTGTTTTTTAGTGGGTTATTTTACGATGCTTTATCAACATTTTAGGTTATTTAGCGTCTGAATGAGATGAAGGTAATAATGTCGGTGAAATGAGTTCGGGATCCAGCACCGAAAGTTACCGAGCATTTGCTCATATTGGGGTGAGGGAAAACCCCGGAAAAAACTCAACCAGGTAATTTGCCCCGACCGGGATCGAACCGGTGTCACCTGGTTTCGCGGCCATTTGTAAGTAAGTAATTAATAATGCATGCATGTATGTATTTCTTAGCACTGTAATTGGGTATACACCTGGTGGTAGTGATATATAATTAGGCAATAAATTGCAATAATTACAACAATAAAATTACATAGACTATACTGTAAATAATGCCTACTATAAGCATAAGTAAACCTATTTCTATTAAATTCAACTATTGTCAACTGAAGTAATTACAAGTCATCTTAATTAATTACATATCAACTTAATTAATGACATTACACAACTTAGATAATTACACTGCACCAACATTACTATTAAATCTCAGCCTAATCTTTTCAACCTTTCCTTAAATGTATTGATTTTGAAAGACCTACCCTAAAAGTTATTCTTCTAATAAGCTTATAAGCTTTTTATTACTAAGCAGAATTAAAAAAAATACAGATATAGTTATATTTTCTCTCTAAACAATATTTTTAAATTGATTTTTATAATAAGGAGCATTAGCAAATTGTATGCTTGGGAATTTAGCTATTATTTTGTTATTCAAGTTGTTGCTCTGGTTATAAGCTGCAGTTGTGGTACAGTTAGGTTCTGTCAAACACATGTTGTCTGATCTTTTATATTTATGTTTATGTAAATAATAATTCTTAGTACCCTCTAAAGTACCGTACATCAAATTTCGAAACATTTAACGTTAGCGTACTTCGAAGTATTAAAACATGTTTTAAATAAAAAGAATTATGTAATATCGGTACATATCAAAACAGCTGCGTATTTTAAAAGTATCAATGTAATTGAATCTTGGTAGAGTAAGAAAACTTCTCTAATATGAACACTGAAGCATATTATTTCAAGACAAGACGGTCATCCGCATTTTCACATATGAAATTCAATCATGTCGATGAATGGACAATAAAATGTCTGCAATATAAACATTTGAGGATCTGTGTATCCCATAAATCATCCGGTTTATGCGGCCTTGAAATTGATCTTCCAGGCTATGAAACAAATGAAGACCGAAATTGCTTCCTGCGTCGAACGAGGTGCAGTAATGACGTGACAGTATTAATGATTATTTGCTGAGTGGATTTTATGACGGCCATGAGGACCCGAGACAAATGAAGAATGTTAGTTGCAGCACTAAAACATTCTCAAACCGTATTCGTTTAAATAGTATTTATTGTTTATTTTCCAGCACTAAACTGACACGCATACAAGGATAAAATTTCTTCTTTCCAGACCTCTCACTAGACATTTCGCAAAATATAAACGTAAAACCAACTGAGAAACATTAGATTTTACTTTCGCATTATATGAAGTACTTATACATACTACATGCTAACAATGGGTATACATATGTAGTTAGCCTTTGGCCTTCATTATAAACAAAAGCGAAATAGGTTACCATGCAGTAGAGTATACAGTTTTATTACTATATTATGCTTGGTAATAAGAAGATTAGTCGATTATATACTGTGAAATTATGTCAGAAAAATAAATAATCGAAATTGCAACACTAAATATTTGTCACTGATAAAATACTTCTCTTTAACACGGTTGTCTAACATTGAAAGATCGTAGTCCTTCGTACGCAACCATACCACACTCGGTTCAGAATTTAAGAGACGAAAAACGGAGATCAAATGAGGGGTTCGGGAGTAAAACATGGTAAGTGACGCTTTAGTGTTTTGAAGTTATTAGGTAGGTAAACATTTATACATGCAACGGTTTGCATAATTACCAGGAGAGTGAAATCTGTATACTTCTTCCATCTGTTGAGATATTGGGAAACTGACTACTGCACTAGATGCAGAATAAAAGATACCGCATTGTACGCTACATATCTCATTTTTTACTAAAATGTCAGTTACCATATTTTTCAGCCGAACACAATGTGATGGAAGAGCTGTAACCACTTCAGAACATACAGATGCAGTAAGCGACATGCCTGTGGAGGCTCGACGAATTGGGCTTAAGTAAATGTGTATCAAACTTAGCCTACTATGAATATGTATCAAGTTTAAGTATGAAAAATTTATTTGGTAAAAGGATCCCTAATTATCTGAACGCTGTTCAGATACGACTCAGAGTGACAAATTTTAAGTCGCTTATCCAGTTGCTCTAACTTTTGGATAATATTATACTCGTACTTATGGACGAAATAGGATAGGCCTATATCATTACGATTCACAAAAAAAAATTAAAAGCACTGAAAAACTCTACTTCTGCCCGCCTAAACAAATTTCGCTTTCAAAAATGGCAGGGAAATATGCTTGTATCAGTTACTTTTTTTCAGGGGGGAACGGGGGACAAAGACGGAATAATTATCGTGAGGTGATATTTAGAACAAGGCACAACCGTAACGAGTACGTGTTATTCTTCATTGTTAACCAAGTTTCGGGAGAAAAATGTGAGGAAACGTAGTAGTAAAATTTTTTAATAAGACGTGTTGTTTTTGCACGGCAATGAACCCTCTCACAAATCCCCCCGGTTGGGTTGCATAAAATTTATGAAGGTGGCTTTGTATCATCATATGTGTATATATAGGAAATTTAGTATTCGTAGATCGAAGTAGTAGGGCCTAATAAGTACAGAGCTCCTACAAAAGACCTTTCCGGTTTCGAACACATGTAATTTACGTTTTATGAATCTGAAGTGCATGAAAATAGCATCAACGGAAAAAGAAACTAAAAAAGTTTAGTTGTGGCAACATTGTTTTCCTAGTTTGTTCCACTGCTTCATAATAGTGCATTTAAACAAATTTGTTCATTGTTGAGGCGAAAATGGCTGCTATCCTAGATCATATACCCAGATTGCTCCGCGTTATAGGCTTTGAAGTTAACAACTTTTGTCAGGTTTACTATGCTGCCATCTAGTTGGTACATAAGGAGTGACTCTTTAACTTCCATTTGAATTACATTAGCGACTGTACTGCCATCTCGTATTCGTTTGCGGTGGACGGGTGGCGATCCTGGCGGTTGTTCTCTTCAAAGTGCAAAAGATTTTAACAAAGGAACGAGCAATCTTTATGTGATCTGGGCTGCTATTGAGGACAAAGAAGCTTGATTTTCATTTGAACCAGTCAGTTATTAATGTGCAACGGCATTACCGAATAAAGTTTGGTGCAGATCCACCCAGCGGGCCTACAATCCGTAAATGGTACACTGATTTTAAGGCAAGATTCTTCGCAAGCGGTTGCGTTTTCATCCGTACCGACTATAATTGCTGAAAGCCCTAACAGAGGACAAAGTGCTACGAAGAAATTTCTGCATATATGGTTTACTTTGGCAGGAACTTTTATTGGTCCCTTTTCAGTGCAAGCTAAATGGATCTGTGCTCACTGATATTATTATGTTATGACCCCTTATTGTTGTTATAAAAATCTTTGTTTTGAAAGAGGATATGTCAATGTGAGAAATTTACTTTTGCCTTATGATGGAAATTTTAGTAGCTGGCAACCCTGCTTTTAAGTCGATTTTCGATTTTTTTTTTGTGTTGTTGGCGCTAAAACACGTAAACATAACATACGTAAGTAGCCTAAGTAATTACCATAAATGTTGTTGTGATGATTTATATAATTGCTACTTCTCTCTATACACAGCAATTAACAGTGATCTAGAGTGAAATATTTCGGACTTGGCAATCAGTCATACTAATAGTGTTGGTGCAAATCCTAACCTTTCAAACAGTGCATCTGTAGGAAACTAAAATGTCAAAATAGTACTGAAACAGTAACAAAGGTAACATTGTAAGGACAAGGTAGAGTATTGACCGACCACTGAAGGAATATTGCACATTTTTATCACTGTCAATGTGGCGCCATAATCCAATTTTAACACTTTTATCACAACCACAACACATTTCAATTCTTATTGTACTATATATATGGAATTATCACTACATTAACACATTTAAATGTAATTATTAAGCAAGTCACCATATTTTCTTCCTGGCATTACGATGAAATACGATCCACTTTCACTAGTTGGCCCACGACACGAGTAGCAGGTTGGTAATACATGCAAACGAAGTGATACTAAACGTGAGGATTGTTATTACAGGTGTGTAGTATTATGTGACAGGTTAGGTTAGGTTTGATTAGGTGTGTAGTATTATGTGAGAGGCTAGGTTAGGTTTTATTAGGTGTGTAGTATTATTACTATGTTGGCGACACTAAAACCCACTGTCACATTAAGGAAATATTGCCGTATTTTTCATTCACCACGACGATTTTCGTATATAAGTAAGGTACGTATTTTCTGCGGGTTGGTTGAGCATAGAGCTCTCCCAGTGTTCACATCTATTTCTAATAATAATCAATACTAATAATCCAAGGCATTTCCAAGATATTTTAGTAAGTTCCTATAGTGGAAGGGACATGAGTAAGTTTCACCAACTAAGGAAACAGTTTGAAAAAAAAACGAGGCGAAGCAAAGTGAACTTTGTCCTAACAAAATTCGCTTAAAATTTTTCAGTACACCAAGAAAATCGCAGTTTTTTTTTTTTTCACTTTAAGTACACTTTTGAAGCTTAGGTCTACAGTTTAAATTGGATGTATTTGTTTCTTGCAATAACTTTCAGACAATACAGAATTAGTTTTTCGTCTTTCTTGAAAAATCAAATTTTTTTGATAAAGTGCAGTTTGATTCCAGGAGACTCATTTGAATATTTCAATAGTGCACTGTATAACTGAACTGAGAAAAGTAATCATTACATGCAAGTATAATTATATTTACAATATTAGGTATATGATGTGGTGATGTGCGGTATTTCATGGTAGAATGTGATTACTAAACCGCGGGAGTGCGGGCCCTTTACCGTCAAGATAAGTATGACTGGAGCGTTCCGTGGCGAGTGTACTGAACTCTCAGGTAAGCAACTCACAGTTCGTGCTTCAGACGTACAGTCTTGAGTATATGAATTGCATACATACAATAATCATACATTTCGTACTTACCTAATTGATGCGATATCGACGGAATCTTTTTCTTTACAATAAGGAATTACAATGTACAACTATGTACATACGTAGATTGTCAAAGGATAAACTTCAGCGTTTATCAGTTAGAATATGTTTGTTCTGCGAAAAGCTTCTTTAGACATCGCATGAGGTTAAGAGAGCGTACGTGAAAAGGTTTATATTTTCATTTAAGTTTTTGTCCTGATTTTTCACCAAACTGTTCAACACTGCATAGCCATTATTTTTTTATTACACTACCTAATTTGTCATTTACCTCATCAGGATACAGTCCTTAGGGTGCCTTGTTAATTGTTTCCGATAATTTTTCAAGTAATTTAATACACCCGGACATATGTACACCAGACGTTTCTAAATGAGTTATAACTTGTAGCAAACTTCCGTAATTGGTCTTTATGAATTGTAGATTTTGGTGCATATTTTCTGAAATCAGGGATTTTGCTGTTGTAATGGCAGCTGAATTTTTGCCAACTAAAGCATGAATAACTAGTTTGAATTTATTGTAATGTTCTGCGAAATATAAGGCAGCTTCAAGCCAGGTGCCCCATCTTGTAACTACGGATTAAGGTGGAAGGGGGAGATCTGGTGCAATTTCTCGAAATTTTAATATTCTTGAAGGGGGTTTGAGAAATATATGTTTTTTCACATACGCTATAAAATAGTCCACATCGCTATAGCTATAAAGCACGAATAGCTTCAGGAACTCTATGCAGTTCATGCGCCAGACAAGTTAAATGCACCATGCTGGAATACCGCTCTTTAAGTTATTTTGCTGCCTTAATAATATATGGAGCTGCATCAGTGACGAAAAGAAGTACATTATCAGGATTATCATATTTTATCCGTTCCGTCTATAAAAGGCGCATAGCCTTATAAAAAAATTGGACAATAGTTGCATGGTTTACCTTTTCCAATTTGTCTGAAGTTAGCACAAAATTTTTCCCTGCACAGTTCTCGAAAAATATACCGACCACCACATTTGCCACATATTTACCACTTACGTCTGTAGATTCATCAATTGAAACCCATATATTTCCTGATCGTTCACGGTTTCTCGAATTTTGCCAATCGTATTCTGGTACGAAATTGGTAAATATTCTTTACGTACTGTTGCTTCTCCTTGGATATGTTAATTTGTATATTTTCCAGAAATGATCTAAAGTGGGGATTGTCCAAAGTTCTGAATGGAATGTTTGTGTGACCAACATGTCACATAAGTCTATATTGAATTGTGACCAACTATTTGAACTCGACTTGTTCTTGTTTGCGTTCAACATTGCGTTCAACATTTTACTTGTGTTCTTTACTATTATAGTGTCTTTCAAAATAGTACTTCTTAGATCGTAACAATCTGAAATTACACATGACACGTACAACACTTTCTCCTTCTCTAACAGTCTAAACATATCGCGTCCGAATTCTTCTACTAAATTATTTAGTATTGCATTTCGTGAACGAGTTGTTTTAGATATTGTAATATATGTCATTTCACATACGCAACTCTTCAGTATGACAGTTAAACAAACTCTGAATGTTTCGGGGTCGATGCACGGAACAGTACGGCGCAAGGCGAGAGAGACTCACGTCATACTCCATACTCGTCTGCATAGTCAACTGCAATCGCCGTATAGGGCCTGCACTCCCGCGGTCTAGTGATTACTGATACATATTAATGTTGCAGCGATGTATGCAATGGAGAGGGAAAGGAACTAGCCACAATTATCTACTGGCTTAGTTGCCTCATAAGTAGTGCCTTTTTTGTATCACTTGTGAGGTTCAGACCTGTCTTTGGACATTTGATTATACAACAATATGTTCCAAAGAATGTGTTATGGAAAAATTTGTAATTTCAAAGTAATATTGATTTCCCAATTTGACAATGACTTTTGCGTCACAGGACATTTTAAAATGTATATAGGGTGAGTCAGGACCTCTGCAACAAACTCTGAGATAACGAGTAATATATCTGGCTATGAGGATTGTTTTTCGTGAAACAATCAATTTTATCGTGCGCGTAGTTTAGGAGCTAAGCGACGTCGAAGAAAAGAGAGGTTTTAGTGACATCTACAATAAAGTTCTGAAATGAATTATTCATTAATTATTTCTTCAAGTACCCTTGCCGACAGGTTACAGAAGGTGTTCAAAGTGATTACATTCATTACATCGTCGTAGTAGTGACTCGAATATGTCGAACGTTTCAAGTTTTTGTCGAATTTTATCAAAAGCTGCGCATCGCACAATCACTTCTTCTCTAGTGTCAACAGGGGTGGCGTACACGACATACTTCTCATGCCTCCAAAGAACACATCTAGCGGCATTAAGTCGGGTGATCGCAGTGGCCACGCAAAAGGCTCTGGTCTCCCTAACCATTGTTCCACGTAAATGTTGTTAAGATATGCTCGTACATATAGGTTGAAGTGCGGGACGCCACCATTCCGGAACCACATGTCCCTGCGCATCGCGAGGGGGGTACATCCTCCAAGAACAGCGGAAGCATGTTCCGAAGGACCTCAACGTAAGTTGCTCCATTCAATCGGGGTGGTAAAATGACAGGACCGAGCAGATGACCACAAATAATTCCAGCTCAGATGTTTACTTTGGTAAACTTTTGTTGGCGACAGACCTGATATGTTCGGCAGAGTGCAACAATAACTGTTACGATGGTGTAATGAATGTAATCTGGCTCAGAGTAGACACTTTGAACACTTTCTGTAACCTGCCCGCAAGGATATCTACTTGAAGAAAAAAAGAGTAATTAATTTCATGTAAATGTCACTAAAACCTGTTTTCCCTTTAACTCCTAAACGACACATCAAAGAATATGGGTTGTTTCACGCAAAATTATCCCCAGTGTGAGATATCCCAGAGGTCCTGACTCACACTGTATGGTAAAGAGGGTTAGCATGTAAACTAATCAATAGGCTTCGTATTCCAGCTATCTATAAACTGGAATGAAGTTTCCTGATTCGAACTATATGTGACGTCAGAGCGCAGGTACAGGTACGATCATATACAAAATAGTTACGCACCTCTGTCGTCTTCCTCTAGAAAGTCAAAATCGAGACACAGTCATAGTGAGTAGTCTAGTCGTATTATTTAAATAACTACATCTCTGTGGCTAATTGAAGGTTCATTATAGAGGTAAAATGCCTTAGGTGAGACACACAAGCGCGTAATATGGCAGGGTATAGTTGAGGATATTTGAACTAATATTTTCACTGTCAGTATAGATAACATTACATATAAATTATGTAAAAATAAACGTAAAAATGACAAAACAGTGCAGTGAAAGACACTGCAATACCAAAAGGTACAGAAAGTGTGTTGAACGTAATCCAAAAGAAGCAATACCATCAAAATCTGAAAATTATATGGATATTAACTCGACGTTTAGCATGGATTTGTATAGCTTACCATGATGTTCAGTGCCAACATCCGAATTAAAAAATTACATAATCTACATTTTAGGGAATTTATAGAAAATTACATAGAACATTAGCGAGTTTTCAGTGATGAGCGACATGTAATATCCTAATGACACAAGAAAAAAATATCAGACAATAGAAATATCTCGTACTACATCATGCACCAATAACGTCATGTGTTAGTCAAAGAATTTCTTGCAATATAAAATCATTTCAAGTGACATCCGCATATGTTCAAGTTCCGTAACTTACGAATGCACGTTATTATTCACTGCAAAGATCACAACGAAAAGAACATCATGGCTCAAGCATGTGTTTACTAGTATAGCTTCAGAATGTCGGGAGTTGACTGTACTCCACGAATACGCAGCGATGACCTGTTTGTTTATATCCTTACCCGTTGCATTATCTGTATTCGGCGTACTATTCAGAGTGTTTCCGAGGTGGTGTTACAAACTTTCATGGATGATGGCGAAGGGAACATGTATCAATTTAAGATGAGGAACCCTGGTCCGGAAATAGCCGAGTCGAAAGTTACAAGTAAAAAAAGTTGTGTGAAAATGAAATAATTTTATTCCTCTGTACACCTTATTTATGTGTATTTATCTATACATATTACACATACTGTATTCATCTGACGTTGTTTACGTTGTCTACTTACAGTATTTCATTCAGTGCGCTGTCTGAAGGATGGGGACAGGAAACTACACTAAAGCAATGCAGATAGCATAATGTGTAACGGACATGGTCGGTCCTGATATGCACGTCTGTAGACAGCAGTGCATAAGTACAAGATGCAGTGTCCAAACGATCAGTCCTAGTGAAATGGAGGAGTGCACGAGAGCGGAATAAGAAGACCTGATTTTCGAATACGTATGAGCCAACTATTTTTGCTTATAACTTTAGACTCAGTCATTTCCGGACCATGGTTCCTTATCTCAAATTGATACATGTGCCCTTCGCCATCATCCCTGAAAATTTGTAACACCACCTCCGAAACACCCTGTATATCTAATGTGTCTTTAATTCAGTCTTTAGGTAGCTAGAATACGGAGTTTACTAATCATGTTACGTGTAGTGTGACAGTGAATATTCAAGTTATTTCTCAATAAGAGCATTTTCTGTGGGATAACTAATCTTCCTCCATCCTAGATTTGAGATGTAGTCTACTGTAAAATACTGCCTAGAATTCTCGGAGATGTTGACAATAAATCTATGGAAAATGCAATGAAAGAGGCTGTAGAAACTAATGATAATAAGAAAGATATTTGTGCTGCATTTGAAAAAAGAAGCCAGACCTCGTTACCTCGTTCACTGCAACATCAGCAGAAACTGAAAAGTCATTGACGTCAAATGCCTATCAAAATATTATAGTCGGTACAGTGGTCATAATACAGTATATCTAATTATATCTAAGTGTAAAATGAACTTCAATGGTTGCAGTGGTGGCAGTGTTAGAACTTCTAGTTCTGAATCAAGGACATAGCATGAGGAGAAAGGATAAGAAGAAAACAGAAAGAGACGGAAAGAAGATGTGGAAATGCAGGAAGGAGATGAATATGGGACTGGGATGCATTGCTACAAATGGTTAGTGAGAACATGACGTGCTTATCACTTTAATCTCATTTTTCCCAAACTTCACAATTTCTGTCTTTGAAATTACATAATTCCATGACTACTTATGCTCCTTTATTATAGCATATTCTCGTAAGTTGACCATAATCATGATTGCACATTTAAAAATGGAAAAGTTATAAAATGTTTCAATAAAATTTATAATCTTTTAATATCAATTTAATTATATAAAAAAAACTTTTTTATCTTTTTATATAATTAATTAATCATGCTTATCGTAGTTCACATTTTTAGATTATTATGTTCCGTGCACATTTTAAAACTTTTAAAATCTAATTCCGATAACTGTGGAGAGGGATGCACTTACAACAATGCTTTCTTCACTATTTTAATTTTGTGGTGATGTACGGAAACATGGCAAAAAGGTTAAATATGCAAGATAAGATCTTATTAATATAAGTATTATATTACTACTACTACTACTACTACTAGTCTACTACTACTACTACTACTACTACTACTAGTTTACTACTACTACCACCACCACTACTACTACTACTACTACTACTACTACTACTACTACTACTACTACTACTACTACTACTACTAGAGTCCGCTGTTGTGGCTATGTGGATAACACAAACGCTTTCCGACCAAGCGCTCTGAGGTTCGATTTCCGGCGTGAGAAATGATGTAAGAAATTTATCTTACTTTCACTGTACTGGGTGTTTTTCCGTTGTTTTATGATTGTCCTGTGTTGTATCTGCGGTGGCTCTGTGCCGTGCTAATCCCATGTCCAGGGAGGGCCACACTTGTGAGATGTATAGTGTGTGATTCAGTGATTCTCCCTCCCCTAACAGCAGTGGCGTATAAGGCAAAAAAAAAAAAAAAAAAAAAAGGTGGAGGTTAAACCAACAAAGAAAGGGAGAATTATTACCAGAAATGACAATTTCATACTTGTCCATAATTTCATTAAAATCCTTCCAATAATGTTTAATAAATTTTAAAGTAAATATGGTTTATTTCTTAACAGTCAATGCCCGTCACATTAAAATGTCCTGAATTGTTTTGGGCAGATGTATAGCAAATGGTCAGTTTTTCCTTACTATTTCAACTTAAGACCCATTAACATTTCACTTTTCATTAGGGAAAATACTGTGCTCACAGTCTAGTATATACAGTCATGAAGCTTGAGTTTGAGGGTACTAGGAACAGTAGACTGTGCAGGTACTATTTCACATTGTCTGTAATGAGGCGATAGTAGCAATCCTAGTGGTTAGCAACTATCTATGGATGCATATTTACTACGTATTGATGTTCGTGACTGTATATACTAGACTGTGCTGTGCTGCTGCATTACATCAATTTCAACATTTTCGCGGATATACTCGTGTTCTGATATCAGAGTGATTTCGTTCTTGTCGTCTGTTTGTATAGATCAATTTCGCGTCAACTATTGGTTAGATTTTATTCATAATCATTACCTACTAGTTAATTGAAGGGATTGGGGCACCATAATAACAAGTCATATTTTTTGAACTTAGCTCCTCTCTGAATATATTACAATACCCACAATAATTCTCTGTAACAAATTTTGTGATAGACGTTTCTATGTCCAGTAGATCATGGCATCTCAAATTTTAGTATAAGGATCAGGTTTATTAATTGTTATTTTGAAATGTAGCCTAAGATTTGCTCTCCTATAAAAACCTGAGTGTGGTTTGTCACTATGTTGTCCCAAGCCTTTCAATTATTCAGTCACATAGTCTATATGAAATACCGTATATAGGCTAAATATTTGGCAAACTGGATAATTATTTGAATTCAAAAACACGTTTTCCTAAGAGAAATGTATATTTTTCTGTGTGAATTCATATTGAATCTTGAAGTCGGATTTGTTCTGTGCCCTACTTGGACTCAGACAATATGGACAGAACAAACTGGAGTAGGCTCACTGTCGAGGATTTACGACCCCCTTAAACCCATTTGTTAAGCTTGACTAAGCAACTAGGTTAAAGATCTACATACAAAGATTAAAAGAAAGAAATTTCAGTATACCAATAATATAACATTTGGACATTAGATATATGTTTCATCGCTTATTTTTCTAACTAGGAAAATGACAACAGAAATGGATAGACCTGCAATACAAGCCTATTCATAGAATTGGTTTATATGAGTTTGTGAAAAAGTGATACATAGGCCTATATCTTTTTTTTTAAATCGTAATGTACAATTTGTAAATGAAGTCATATGCCTTAATGTTTGGGTTATACAGAGCATTCGTATGCTACAATTTGTAAATGAAGCCATATGCCATAATCTTTGGGTTATACAGAGTATTCGCATGCTACAATTTGTAAATGAAGGCAAATGCTTTAATGTTTGGGTTACACTGAGCATTCGCATGCTACAATTTGTAAATGAAGGCAAATGCCTTAATGTTTGGGTTACACAGAGCATTCGCATGCTACAATTTGTAAATGAAGTCATATGCCTTAATGTTTGGGTTATACAGAGCATTCGCATGCTACAATTTGTAAATGAAGGCAAATGCCTTAATGTTTGGGTTATACAGAGCATTCGCATGCTACAATTTGTAAATGAAGGCAAATGTCTTAATGTTTGGGTTATACAGAGCATTCGCATGCTACAATTTGTAAATGCAGTCATATGCCTTAATGTTTGGGTTATACAGAGCATTCGCATGCTACAATTTGTGAATGAAGGTAAATGCCTTAATGTTTGGGTTATACAGAGCATTCGTATGCTACAATTTGTAAATGAAGTCATATGCCTTAATGTTTAGGTTATACAGAGCATTCGCATGCTACAATATGTAAATGAAGTCATATGACTTAATGTTTGGGTTATACAGAGCATTCGCATGCTACAATTTGTAAATGAAGTCATATGCCTTAATGTTTGGGTTATACAGAGCATTCGTATGCTACAATATGTAAATGAAATCATATGCCTTAATGTTTGGGTTATACAGAGCATTCGCATGCTACAATTTGTAAATGAAGGCAAATGTCTTAATGTTTGGGTTATACAGAGTATTCGCATGCTACAATTTGTAAATGCAGTCATATGCCTTAATGTTTGGGTTATACAGAGCATTCGCATGCTACAATTTGTGAATGAAGGTAAATGCCTTAATGTTTGGGTTATACAGAGCATTCGTATGCTACAATTTGTAAATGAAGTCATATGCCTTAATGTTTGGGTTATACAGAGCATTCGCATGCTACAATGTGTAAATGAAGTCATATGCCTTAATGTTTGGGTTATACAGAGCATTCGCATGCTACAATTTGTAAATGAAGTCATATGCCTTAATGTTTGGGTTATACAGAGCATTCGTATGCTACAATATGTAAATGAAATCATATGCCTTAATGTTTGGGTTATACAGAGCATTCGCATGCTACAATTTGTAAATGAAGTCATATGCCTTAATGTTTAGGTTATACAGAGCATTCGTATGCTACAATTTGTAAATGCAGTCATATGCCTTAATGTTTGGGTTATACAGAGCATTCGCATGCTACAATTTGTGAATGAAGGCAAATGCCTTAATGTTTGGGTTATACAGAGCATTCGTATGCTACAATTTGTAAATGAAGTCATATGCCTTAATGTTTGGGTTATACAGAGCATTCGCATGCTACAATTTGTGAATGAAGGCAAATTCCTTAATGTTTGGGTTATACAGAGCATTCGTATGCTACAATTTGTAAATTAAGTCATATGCCTTAATGTTTAGGTTATACAGAGCATTCGCATGCTACAATTTGTAAATGAAGTCATATGCCTTAATGTTTAGGTTATACAGAGCATTCGTATGCTACAATTTGTAAATGAAGTCATATGCCTTAATGTTTAGGTTATACAGAGCATTCGTATGCTACCATTTGTAAATTAAGTCATATGAGTTAATGTTTGGGTTATACAGAGCATTCGTATGCTACCATTTGTAAATTAAGTCGTATGAGTTAATGTTTGGGTTATACAGAGCATTCGTATGCGTACAATATATAAATGAAGTGAAATGCCTTAATTTTTGGGTCATACAGAGCGCTCGCTTCGAGAGAACGGACCGAATGTCATTCGACTGATGTCTTGTCACCTAAAAAATAAGTAATGCGTGTGTATGTTGGAAAGATAAAGACGTGTCTTCACTTCTTATTTCAAATTTACTTTTAGTCTGTGTGCATTAAATTAGGTTGTTGGACCACTGAAATTCCAGTCGAAAAGCTTGCGCCAAAACAAATAATGTTTAGATATGATACATAAATGTGAAAATGAACTCATGGGCGAGATTTGTGTAGGCAATTTAGAGAGAGATTTCCAGTATTTCGAGTTCCAAGTAGAGAACAGACAGTTTGTTCTTAGGTTAAGGAAAACGGGATCATTAAACGCTACAATACCTAAACCAAAACGAAGGGATCTAACGGAATGAAAGCCTGTTGAAACTAGCATATCATTGAAACGTTCTCCAAATAAATCTGTGTATCGTTTTTCACAGGAAGTATGGTACGCATTTGATATAGCTCAGCCCATATAGTTACTGAATATTTGAGACTGAAACTTTAAGGAGTGTCTGTAATCCAAGTCAAGATTAGTAGAATACTCATTATGAAGTAAAAATGTAATTGTGTGCATTCTCTCATAATAGAAGTTATATAGGGTGGTAGGTGTATACATGCAAATATTTGTAGAAGTAGACTAATCGTGTAGCTGTAATATACTGAACCACATTACGTGAAGTATTTCCTAGTCTTCGAAGTTATTTTTTTATACCTGAAATATAACATGTTTTAGAGTAGTTAATACTTCCGGGCGATTTGTTTTCCATAAGAAGAGGTTACGTAGAGGTCAGGTTTGTGGAGGTTGTCTGTCGTTCAGGTTTACCATGAAGTTCTTTGTGCCAGTATTGTAAACTAATAGGTAACCAAATAATCCAAACACAAATATGTTTTGTGATATCTTTTAACATTAACACATTGGATTAAACTCATTATTTATTTTGTACTGTAATAGGTTCGAATTTCGAGTACAGTCTATATTTTTATTCTCATAATAATGGTAGACTGCAATAAAAAACATTGACAGTAATGTTACGGTATCTAAATTATTAAAATAAAAAAGGTTTAATAAACGATGTGACATTCCCTTCTAAATGATCACAAAAAAATTAAAAGATATTCACACACAATTGTTATAATTGAAATAAAATAACATGATACGAAATAATATCTCAGTTGCTAAAATTTACTTAACAAAAGAAAACAACGTGACGTTCCGGTCCACGATCCTTGATCAGAGGACGAAGGGATACTATATCCCGGAACTTTTGTTACATAGCAACGTACATTAGTCTATTTGGAATGCCACAATTGAAAAAATCGTAGCCAATAGAGTTTCTTTGCCAAATTTTAAAGATTTTCATGCTCTTCCATATATTAAATGAATATCCGCTTCTTCAGCATCTAATCCTTCCGTTATGTGAAATTCTGGTGAGTGAGCTTTCCCCAAGGTTAATGACCCTTTACTGACTAAGAGTGTTTACGTTGGAGTACGTGCGATCGAAAGACGTACGTTTAGTCTACACTGACAGGCGTTTCATAGTACGATCATTCACAAAACATCAGACCGCAAAATATGTGAAAAGTTATTAGAGCAAGGAAAAACGTAAATAGGCGTTGTTTTACATAATTTCCCTTGAACCAATACCAAAATATTTACAAGTATACTCCTAACATTCTAAATGTGTTTAACTACGCGGGAGGTTACAGATCAAAATTGCTGCTGTCTATACGCCGCACACCTCAAGCTACGTTCGTTCCAGATCCAAGCCGAACGCTCTATGAAAGACATTTTGTGTCTAAATCAGGAAAAGAAAATTCTTGTTCATATCTGTGGAGTAACGGTTAGCGCGTCTGGCCGCGAAACCAGGTGGCCCGGTCGGGACAAGTTACTTGGTCGAGGTTTTTCCGGGGATTTTCCTCAACCCAATATGAGCAAATGCTGGGTAACTATCGGTGCTGGATCCCGGACTCATTTCATCGGCATTATCACCTTCATCTCATTCAGACGCTAAATAACCTGAGATGTTTATACAGCGTCGTAAAATAACCTATTTTTTTAAAGAAAATTCTTCGTCGTACTATAATTAGAAAATAACCCATAAACGGAGAGACTAAAGGATATGTGACCTTCAGGGACAATAAGTTGAAACATGAGGTTGCATTTGCGAGTATTTTAACAGTTATGCCAGAAAATGTTCATTATGTATGTACATGTACTGAAGCACCTTTTACTAGCTCAATACTATTCGAGAAGTGATGGAATTTATCTCAGACAGAAATAAGTTCAGTTATTTAATTTTCTGATAAGAAGAAATATTAGTGATGTTTAATTTGGTTTTGTTTAGTTTCTTTGATTCTAATAAATACATTTTCTAAAATCTGAAGCTGAGAATGAGGTCACAATGGATGGCGACACCTGTTGTATAATGAGGTATTTTTGTCGGCTGTCGAATTTACATTACTGCGGCCAGACCAAACACTGCTTGTATCAAAGAAAAATCTCTCAATTTAAACGACTCTGTGGACATTACGCATCCTCTTACGAAGGTCAAGAATCTTTTTCGCTCAAAGGGATACGATCGTTTATTTTACCGCTAGGAGGCAAGTTTCTGTACAGCTGAAAAAATATAACAACGCTCCAAAATGATATAATTAGAATCCGATAGCAACACTCCCACACCATGTTCTTGGATTTGTTTTTCTAATTTTAAAGAATTGTTTCGTGATGCTATTTATACTTGATTTTGTGGAAATGCATATCTTCGCCAAACTTAACACAGATGTTACAGTTATAGGATACGTCTATCTACAGGATGTCTTCAAATTAGACCGACAAAATTAGGGAGCAGATAGATAACCTTCGTGGAAGCATATTTTGTTAAGGAACCAATGGGCTGCGAGAAGGAATTACAGGTCGGGATAAAGCAAATAACAGGCAATTCTGTGTCACATGATTCTGTGTGTTAATCCAAACAAAGAAAAAAAATACGTACAGAAAAACGAAACCAACGAAGCATTAAACTGTACTGAACATTACAACAGAATGAGTGCAGTACAAGTACTGAACTACGTAGACGAATAACGCGGATAACAAGAGATCGTACCAATAGAAGTAAACAAACGTGCTGTAATGGATACCAAATTCTACTGGGCTCCGGATGTAAACAAACCGAATGATAGTAGTAATGACACACCCCTCTTGGACTGAAAAGAGTGATTATCCTTTCCCGCCTTCTTGCAGTGAAACGAAGCGTCGCAGCCCATGGGTTCATTAACAAAATATGCTTCCACGAAGGTTATCTATCTGCTCCCTAATTTTGTCGGTCTAATTTAGAGACAACTTGTTAAAGTCATTCCGCAGTTCAGTATAAATACAGTCTATGCATTTGGAATGATATAAAATAAATAATTGCTATAAAAATTATATCGGGAGTGTTAAAAAAGTTATTTCAGTATTAATATGATATTAAAACAGCCATTGTTTTTACGAACAAACGAAAACAAATTCTCACTTAGTAACGACTGGGAAAACAAAATGTCTTTTACTGCAAGGTAACGAGGTAAATGCTTATTGTGAGTTAGGGAATTTGAAAGTGTAACATCAGTTCAATTTCGTTTTCGCAGTGAGTATGGTGTTCTGAGGACTCTGATTTACGAATCGATAATGTTATGGTTATAGCACGTTTAAAATAAATCGGTCTCCTAAAACGTTAGGCCTATGCATTGGTGGACATAGGTGTGTTCTCGAAACCGAAGCTATTGTTAACGTTGCTATGAAAAATCCAAGAAGAGTCTCAAGACAAATGTCCTCAGAGATGGCTGTGACAAATAACTCATATACAATTTGTCAACATTATCTAAAACTCTATTTCTACCGCATGAAAAGTATTTAGGCATTACGCGACCTGCAGAAATGTAACTTATCACATTTGCTCTTCATACTACTGCTGGGAAAGGAAAACTACATGTACACGGTGTTCCAGCACAATGGCACACCATCTCATTGAAGAAAATAAATAGGTGATTTTTGAATAATATTGTTGTAACAGTTGTAGTGGGCAAATTACGTGGCCTTCAAGTTCTCCAGATCTGACTCTACCTGATTTCTATGTTGGAGGTTTTCTAAAGAAAGATATCTATGCAAGGCAACCCGGGAATAATGATGATGTCAAAGCAAAATATTCTCTCAGATTAAAAAAAAACTCGGTTGTAAGATAACAGAAGCGAGGAATTAGCCTCGCTGTGTGAATTGTGTTGTGTACACAATGGTGGACACGTTGAGATCTAATGTTATCAAATCTCCTATCCTTCTGGAATGTATTTACATATTACTGAAAAATAAACAGTAACCGTTCTCATGTTACAGCATTTTTATTTTATGTCCTCCAAAACGGATCGCCCTGTATCATTAGCAAGCCCCGGATTCTTAGGTTCGAACCTTTTCTGTTGCTTTCTTGTTATTCTCGAAATATCACCTTCTTTTCGTTTTATGCACCAAGGAATAACACATGATTATCTAAATTTTATAGTAGGTACCTTAAATGACATAATTCGTAGGTTAAGACCTAAAATTAACTATTTTACTAGTCAGAACCTAAGAAGACCTAATGCATTGTATTTATCATAGGACCTATAGGGTAAATGAGGCAAATATGGGCACTTTTAAGGTAATGCTCATGTTATCCTAATACTTTGTGAGTTACGAAGCATCAGATAATATGTTGGTAAACCTGAACCAAGCTCATGAACCGTAGTGTGACGCTGCTGGACATGTGAACTCTACAAATACATTTATGAATATGAGTACACTTTGGAGCATAGTAAAATAGTGCTGTTGTTGATTTTTACATGAGTTATTTAAGGAATGACTGCCACAAATGTGTGAGTAACGCCGAAAAACTTTACAGGATATAAACAGAACAATAATCCATATGGTGGGGTTCTGCAGCGTGTACTCGCTGGACAGACTAGTCATTTGTTGAAATAATACACTAAAGCAAATATGGGCACTGTCATTCAGGGTATTATGGGCACAAGCATTGAATGCTATTTTTTAAACCGTTCACTAATATTTTTCTATAGAATGAAATTTTAAGAGATAAATGTCATTTATATAATTGAAATTTACTAATATACTCTCAGTTATTTAAATTATGATCAAATACTAAGTCCTACTTATTCTAACTTTTCATTCTAATTCAAAAAAATTAACATTCGATGATTTTGTAACTTTCTTTTCAATACCAAGGGCAGTCGTATAATAATTGTCTATGTTTATTTCTATAATTTTATGGATTATAATACGAATTATATACAAAATCTAGTTTATAGAAATGGAATGTTATTTTCCACAAAAGCTGAAATATTTTTCTTTGTTTTCATTTGTTTGTCTCAAGTTACAAAAAAGTGCCAACAAGAGCCATTAAATTTAGAAAATCAGCAACTTGAAAGCACTTTAACAAATGCTTCTCCTCAAAATTAAGTGCATTTTTCTTTGAATCTACTAACATGAAATTTTCTGTTTTCTGCATCCTGTGTTCTACAAAGAAGACCTACGGGTTTAAGAATATCGCACACACAACACGAGGAAAAAAAAAATGCATTGAAAAAATAGTAAAAATTGTTAATCAACGTGCAATATTTTTTTCTGTTTCACTAAGAGTGAAATATTTAACTAAATTTTGCTTTAGACTTTACAGTATATATTACTTGATAACTTAGAAAAATACAAGGTATATGAATGAAGATTGTAGCAAGTGGTGTGCACCTGATGAATGAGGTACATTTAGCAAATTGGGAAAACAGGTTATCAGTTAGGGTCTTTCTTTTGCACTTCGATACGCAACTAATTTGTTATCTTTTATACCATTGAATTGAGGATGATTGATTGTATAACCATCAAAATTTTATTCCACCCTGAGCACTCGAACTTTTGTACTGAAATTCTTTAATCGCACAGGCATCACTACCCACTTCCTTAAAGTTCAGGGTCCCATACACTAGCTAAAATTTCTTGAGAATATTCTTTCCTCATAAGAACTCTAACCAGCGCTCAATCCATAACGCGAGTCCAGACATAATGTCTCAGACCACGCCGCTACGACGCGGGATGCTATAGCTTTTACTGTGCAACATTTTAGAAACTTTTCCTTACAAATTCTCTGTGTTAAGTCTATATGTTTTTATATACTTCCTAGATTACCATGAGGTGAACACATCGAGGCAGCAGAAGAGTACTGTACAGCCAACCCTTCTTTTTGTACAGCTACGTGGACTTGCGCCGCTCTTCGAGTTTCAGGCCAGCGGGGTGTCGCTCTGCGATGTATGGGTAGACAACGCAGTCTGTTTGCTGTGAGGTAAGTGATACACCTCGTCTTCATTGCCTTTTCATGACACTGCATCAATTACAGAGGTTATACGAGTGAAGATAAGGTTTGTGATTTGGTCTGCTGACAACAGTGAGGACTACAGTTTGGAATCATATCGTAGAGAATATTTCTGATTAATTTGAAATTTCATATCTTTTCGGTGATTTTGTTATGATGAAGTATCTAGGTTTCGCAGTGTTGAAGTGTGTTGTTCAACATTTTATAGCTATAATTCGACCTGTGGCGTCAGGGAGGAAGGTAGCTGCCATACTACAGTGAGTTTCAGCGAACGTTCCTGATGTTTCTTTCGATCGATCAACGACAGGTTTCCCCCGTTACCTTCGCTGTTTGCATCCGCGATGACGTACTGGAGTTGGTTCCCAAATCTGTGAATCGGTTCCCAGTTCGCTCCAGAGCTATACTCGAGTTGGTTCCAGATTGACTCCATCTGTGTACTGCAATTGGTTCCCGCGCTAGACCAAGGCAGAAAAAATTTCCCTTCCCTATTTATACAGACTTAGGACTGTCAACTACTGTCTACGGTATTAGGTAGGTTAAAAAATATTTTGTGCTGGGCGGACACGCTGCGTCGAATAACTTCATAATTTAATTTTTCTAATAGTAAAAATATGTAACAAACATGTCCTGTACTTCCACTGCCACTACTCTGCTAATCGCTGAAACTTATGATCGGTATTTATATTTTAACGTAGATGGAGCCTCGGGTCATGATCGATTATTATAGGTGGCATTATAGGCAATAACAACTACCTCATCCCCGTTGTTGATATTTGAATACCGCCACTACTGTGCTACATAATCGATTAACATTCCCGTCCCACACAGCCTTGGAACCTACCCACGTTGTTGATTTTTGATGGACAACATGTTACATCCAACCTTTTTCTACGGAGGTACTCATTTGAACAAAGGAACCTACTTACGTTGTTGATATTTGATGGACAACATGTTACATCCAACCTTTTTCCACGGAGGTACCCATTTGAACAAGGGAACCTACTCACGTTGTTGATATTTGATGGACAACATGTTACATCCAACCTTTTTCCACGGAGGTACCCATTTGAACAAGAGAACCTACTCACGTTGTTGATATTTGATGGACAACATGTTACATCCAACCTTTTTCCACAGATGTACTCATTTGAGCAAGGGAACCTACTCACGTTGTTGATATTTGAACATGGGGAACCTAACCACGTTGTTGATATTTTGTTTGGGAACCAACTGAAGAACTGCGATCCGCGAACTCACGGCGCTTCATCGGATTAAACTCACGTAGATCTACTGGGCCTATATTATTTTAATAACACTCTGTAGGCCTACTCACTCTCTTGGCAGTAGATGTTGAAAATGTTGCCCATCTTGTGTGATAAATAATTCACATCACTGTAAGAAACTATCATTCTAGGACTACGTCCCAAATTAGCCTCTACTTCATCCAGTGTTTCTTCGATATGCACAAGAGGTTGTCGTTGGTTTTTCAGGTCATTCACAGAACCTGTTTCTCACAGGCTGTTTCTTTAAACCTATTCACTAAATTTAGTATTGATTTTCTACACGAAACTGGAGGACCAGGAAATTAACGTCTAAAGTTTTCCCTTGTTCACCACACAATTTAATTTCCCGTATGTAGATTACGATTTCAAAATGTGTAGGCCTACACGCTCACGAACTGAATGTTTAATTTGCAAAACACAAGACAACGTATGAGGATGAACTAAAATTATTCTTAGCTGATTCACTGCACACCTAACACAAGGAAAGCTAAACCAGCCGCCTTTCAGCGAGCCCCAGTGTGATGCAATTAGGGGCTGTAGTGGGGATCCCTTCCGCAGGTCGATCGACGGAAAGTATTTTCTTTTTATGAATATCTTCTTTTTTTGCTGTTTTATAATCATATCACTTATTTCTTGGAATTAAATGGAGTGGAATTTTTGAAGGGGGCACTGCAACCCAGCACTGCGATCTTTCAATATCTATTTCGCTAATCCTCAAACTAGGAGAATTCTCAAACCCACACTGGCTGACTATACTAAAGATCGCTGCGTACTCAGATTTTGAGCTGGCAACTCCACTCATCCCTATGTCAGCCTCCTCCGTGCATCGCCAGCCGGCGTTCGGGGAATGCTATGGAATATTGACAATGGAGAAAATGTTGATGGAATGATGTAGATATCTAATAGGTCTATGGGGAAAAGAGAGAGCGCGGAGAAAATCTAACTGCGACCTTGTCCGCCACAAGCGTCACTATGGATTTTTCACTCCGACATCGCACGGAACTCTCTTATTGCTTACAATAATAACAATGTTACTGCTGTGTCTCAATGGATCTGTGTGTGTATGTGTGTTATTTAAAAATCTATCAAATCTATGTTGCCAATACTGCTCTGTCGTGTACGGTTCTGTGCAACTTACCATTCTACGGAATATTGTGTAGGCCTATGTGACTGATAATACGAAGGACAATATATTTCTACGTCATTCATGTTCAGCGCGGGCATTTCTAGTCTTTAAACGAGGTGCAACCACAGTCTAGTATATACAGTCACGAAGCTCAATACGTAGTAAATATGCCTTCATAGGTAGTTGCTAACCACTAGGATCGCTACTATCGCCTCATTACAGACAATGCGAAATAGTACCGGCACAGTCTATTGTTCCTAGTACCCTCAACAACTCAAGCTTCGTGACTGTATATACTAGACTGTGGTGCAACAGTGACGTATAATATCTTTTAAGCATGTGCCTGCATGTCATTCTGAGTTCTACGTCACTGTTGCACCTCGTTTAAAGGCAAGAATTGCCCGCGCTGAACATGTTTGTATCTACGCTGTAGCGATGTAGAGATGTTTAACATCATTCTATTTTAAAATGTTTCCACCTAAATTTATTCTCTCTCATAGGCCTATAGATACTTGAAACTTAAAATCAAAATGTCTTTAACATTGGTTCTTATTGTGTCAAAGCAATTTGTAATGTGCTGTATAAAGAAGAAATGTTGTCATAATGCAGTGGCGTATACTGGTTTAAGGGCCTGGGCTACCACTGACCCTATTATTACACAATATATTTTAAAGTCCCTATAATAAAATACCTTACCTATTTATATATGAATTCCAGACGTCTTGATTGGGACGAAAATACTTTGATGACTTCGTCATTGAAATTACAGTTGCGCCGCTTGCGAAGTTTCTGTAGAAATGACTTTTCAATGGACATCAGTGCTAAGCCGGATAAACGTTCTTATGTATGAGTTGATCTACAGTAGGATTTTATTCTCTTCAACGCAGAAAATGTTCTTTCTACTGATGCTGACGTAGCTGGTATTGTCACAATTAATGTTGCCAATTTAAGGACTTCAGGAATAACTTGGTTCAGCTGGTTTTCATATATGGCAGATAATATTTCATGGATAGGTTTGTTCGAAAAATCAAAGACCTCTGCTGAATATATTACACTTGATTCATTTTTAAAACGTACTTGATCAAAGTGACTGTTATAGGACTGAAATAATTTGTTTAGTGCCTCATTTGGGAAGTTTTCTCTATAAGCAGAAAATTTTTGAGAATCTAGAAGATATGTGAACTGAAGCTTTCCATAATCAGAAAATCTGTCAGTAATTTCCATGTGCATACGATCTAGTAAGCTGTAGTACAGCTGCCTGTATTTCAATTCATCATCTCCTTTTCTTCGCTTTAATGGTGGTTCCATTGTATTGGCTGAAGAATTTTCATTTTCCATATTACTCCATATGGACGGAAACCCACTACGTCTGAACTCGAATATAGTATTTTTTAACTTTGATACCTCTTGCAAGCAGTATGCTATGTCTAGACTTTTTGTCTGAAGAATATTATAGCGCACATCTGTATGTGCGAACACTATAGCATAGACTTCAAGAAGAAATATATTCTGAAACTGTGTGAAAAAAAAATTCAAATATCCTTGAGCCTGCACAATTACATCATCATCCCAGTTTTCTTCAGAGTCATTACAAATGATATTTTCAAAGAAAGCAGTCAGTTGTTCTCTGTATTACTTTACTGTATTTACAAGCCGAGATGTAAAATTCAATCTAGTTGGTGCTACTTTTGGGAGTTTCTTTTTCATAAATTCTTGAGTTTTTCTGATCTTTTAGGAGATGATGAGAAAAATGCAGCTAAACCCGACAGTGTTTTGAAAAAAAAATGCGGCATTCTGGAATGGATGAAGTAGTTTGTTGCAAAACTAAATTGAGAACATGGCTGTAACAATGGACAAACAGTGCTTGAGGATACTTTCCTTGAACTTTTGTTTTTAAGCCATTAATATTTCCCGCCATAACTGAAGCACCATCGTATGTCTGTGCAATTAACTTATTGCCGACATTGTATTCTGCTATAACACCTTCCACATGCTGAAACCAAGCAGCAGCAGTTTTGCAAGAACTGACATTTGTGAATCCTATAAACCGTTCTTGAACATTGGCAGTACTATCGACGTATCTTAAAACAGTGGACAATTGACTCTGATTAGAGCAGTCACTTGTTTCATCAACAACAATGGCCGCAAAAGGTGCTTCTTCTATTTCAGATTTTATGTTCTTTATCATAACCCCACTTATAGCAAATATTAAGTCATTATGAATTGCGGGAGAAGTACCACGGAATACTGTTGAACTCTCAAGATGATTGGCCAGTAAATGGTCAAATTCACTTAAGGAACTTAAATATTCAATATAATTTCCTCTATTGTCTGATTCCACACTCTCATTATGATCCCGAAAAGCCAATTCTTGTTTTCCTAGAAAGCAGACTGCGTTAATAAGATGCAGTAAAATCTCCCGATTTTTTTTCCACAGGAGCATTGTGTTGGTTGATATGTAGAGCTTTTTGCTTATCTAGCTGTAAATCAATTCTTGTCTTCCCAAAGTTTGCAAAGTTCATGCTACTACAAATATGAGCTTTCGATTTGTCGTGTTTTAGGACTGCCGTTCGAAGGGAGTTCATATTAGAAAACCCCTCTTTTGACCACACATTAGTTTCGCGGCTAAATAACAAACATGGCCAGCAAAATAGTTTAGACAGTTTAGAACTACCACACAACCAACTCCACTTACCATATGATGTTGAAGTGAAATGGCGTGTGTACTCACGCTGTTTTTCTTTTACGTTCATGGACAAATTTAACTCAGGAGTTGGTCTTTCCATTTTCACAATTTCAACTTGCTCGTTGTATGTACGACGGTTAAAAGGCACTTTTAATAAACCTTCTATTACACAGTCATTTTCAACACAAACCTCTCCAGAAACTTGTTCTGCCATATTTTTCACAATATCACTTAATTGGGAAATTAAAAACTTAATAATTCACAATTAATATAACTCTTAGACACTCGAACAAATCACAAATTTAAAATACTGCACTGCAAGAACACAATTACATTCATGAGCGAGCGTGCTAAGCGTATTGCTGCTTCGCGCCTTCGAAGAAACCGATCACGAGAGCGGCAACTCACCCGGCCTTACACTGCACGATGGAAACAGAAGAGAGCGGGGGGATGGGCAGTTGTGCGACAGGACAGCTTGCGCGGTACGGTCACAGGCTACCTCACGTAGCAAGCGGTTTCTCCAGCGATGCCGCCTTGACAACTTGTTTCTTTTCGAGAGCAGAGAGCGCATATAAATCTAACAATTACTTTAATTTTAATTACTGTGGTAAAACTAATAATACAAAATTATTACATTATGTTATATTATAAACTTTTTATTTTGTAATTTCCTTGGGCTACAGCCGGTAGCCCCGGTAGTCCGCAAAATACGCCCCTGTCATAATGATAACTGATTTTAATATTAAGCTTGGTCCTGTGTTCGTCCATAGTCTGGAAATTAGGTTAGGCTTAGATTTAAGACCTCTCCTGGCAATTCATCATCATCATCATCATCACCATCATCATCATCATCATCATTATCATCATCATCATCATCATCATCATCGGTGGTAGTGTAACTCCGTCTTCCAGGCGCCCCAACCTCAGAAGTGGGTTACATATAAGCCATTGCCAGGAGAGATCAGAAAATATGTCAAAATGACAACCTGGTGGCATTGAATAAAAAAAACGTTTCAACACACGGCTTAGAAACCAAAATTCTTCCATAAAACTCTTTATAGTGTCTTAATGCAGCAACTACCGAGGCTCGAAGCCAAAATCTAAGTGACTGAGAATCACAGATATTGGGCATTAAAACCGGTAGCAGAATGAAGGGGATGGATCGCAGCCCTCCAAGCTCCCACGTATTTTGGAATGCTATTACGTCCGCGCGCCATCTAGATATCTCGTTGCCATAGTGACGGACGGGGTGTTGCTAGGAATGCAAGCCGTGCGATATGAATACAAACTGCCGGCATTTGTTTTATCTACAAGATCGCAACATGGCAGGCTGAACAAAACACTGCACCAGCCTGGAAGTTATTGTTATCGCCAGCCACGTGACATCAACGCATTCATTATTCTGCTTCTGGGCTGGGAAAGTCTCAGCAAACAGAGGGTCTCGAAATATGCAGAATAGAATCTAGGTTTCGCGAGAAAAAATGTTTAGGAAACACTGTTTGCTACCATCTTCCACGACCTGAGTTTGATGGTATTAGAGTAAAATGTAAACAAATCACTTTACTGGTTACAGGGGGGAAGAAAAGTAGTGCATCCATTTCCGTAAAATAGGAAATATCACGATTCTGAGTTTGACAATTTTCGTTAGGTTTTTGTTTCATCAAAATGTACTACAGTCTTAACAATAAGTGTTACGAACTGAGCTATCCATGCGGACGTATTCATTATGCAGTGTATATTATACTGTCTACAGCACATTAACATACAATATAGAGCATACATTTAAATTGAAAAATAATCAAAATATGGATATTTAAACAAATTGTTTAAAATGATGGCCGTTCATTTCGATACAGGCTTCAGTTCTTTTTTGCATATTATCGGACTATACTGTACCTAATTCGTATTTCCAGTTTCATCCTTCGTACCTAAAAACAGTAGGCTAACTCATGTTGGAATAATTCTATACCCATTCTCTAACAGAGCACCTTACATACTGTAAATTCAATTCTACCCAATCCCACAGATAAATTTACTCTATCTGTCCAAGTGGTTATGTCGTAGGGTTGTAGAAAGTGAGGAAATCATGTGACAGTTAATAATTTAACGAGGTCCTTTTATTTAAGTTATTTTAAACAGTTGTGTAATATTACGTACACGTCCAACTCCTAAGAGCAAATGTTTTCAGAAAAGAGCTAAGACAGCCCACTCACTAGCCTTTACAGAGAGGTGAGCAGAAGCGGGTGGGGAAAATCGGGATGCGACGTAACGAAACGAACACAGTACCTGAGCGAAAATGTGATTCAATATTGAATGCTTTTTCTTCACTCGAAAATGCTACCATATATCTGGAACGTATTATATTCACTCACTCAGTACTACCTATGCGGGCTTGGTTCTGTTGGAGGATGGGTGAGGTTTACTACATAGTAGAGGGGGTGAGAGTGAAGTACGTTAAAAAACTCAGGTACAATAAAAATTGAAGTAAAAATAAAATGATGTCCCTGTACAATGATAGATTCTCTTCTTTTTGCCATAAAACTATAAATATGATGAAGAAAATTAACATGACAAATGTTACATAAATATACTATATCTTCAACATTCCAAATATTGTAAGCCGCCTTGTCTATCTATATGTTATTCTATTCATTAGCCTTTCTACATTACATTTAGGACGACTTAGATTATCTATTTCTACTCTGCCGAATATTGAAAATGACTTTGTTCTCGATCAATAACAAATAGTTTATCTCGATATTTTGTACTGAAAGAACGGAGTAGACTATATTCAACCAGTTGCGATACTCCTCTGACAGGTAGCCGGATTCTATCTGAAGATGGGAAGATAACATACGAAATTATCTTTTGCTTTTAATAAGATTTATTTATAGTTGCTTGACTGCATGGTCTTACAATGACTAGATAATAAAATTCAATATAAGTAAACTACATGTATTATACGTTACATGAAAAATGTGAACATTTTATAATAAACTAGCTGACAGCACCCGGCGTTGCCCGGGTTGTCCTTTTTTTATAATTAAACTGGCTGTTAGACATTTCGGAAAACTCAGGAAATCAACTATAAACAACCAAAACGAATTATCTTTATTAAGATTTTCTCACCATAAAGATGAATCTTTAAATAGTGTCACTTACATGAATTAATGAACTTCTTAGCCAAATGTTTGAAAGGATTTACTCAATTTAAAACAACTGTAGATCAGGAAACGAAAGAAAACATTTCATCTCGTACCTTACATTTAAATGTTTTTTTTATTTATATGAATGTGTGTATATCTATTTATTTATTCTGGCGTTTAAGGCCATCAGGCCTTCTCTTTCACGTCACCAAAAATACAAATGAAATAATAGAACAATCAAATTTATACAGGTTAAATGAGTTGGCTTTGTCTTGGAGCAAAACAAAAACATTCCTCGGTCCCTATACGCCCACTTAGCGTTATCTCAATGTTCTACAGATCTTACATTTATCTCTGCCGGTCAGTAACTGTTAAATATCTTAGTTGTGGGAGTCAGCATATTAAAAAAAAAAACATTACAATCTTCCGGCCATCTCCTTTCCTTCCCACCGCAAATGTGACGTTGCACAGAGGCAGAGGGTGGATAACCAACAAACATTGTAAAAGAGAATTCCTAAAAACAAATCCAGCTTCAAGCAAGAAAGGTGAAAGGAATAAGCATACTTTAACTTTACAACGATATAACAGTCTCCCTGTATAACTGTAACTCCTGAAAAGATTAAGCCACTCCGCTATGGCCCTCCCTAATAGAAGAATATTAACACAATTATAAATAAGTCTCGGAGATCACCCGACAGAAATAGCAGACCAATAGATATCTCGTTACTAAGAGAGGAACGTGATATATTATTACACCTGAAGATAATACAAAGTATTATATAATGTGGGCAAAAATATCACAGATGTGCCACGTAAACTTCCACCATGTCTGAAGCAGTAATTAGGAGAGGGAGAGACCGATTTAATAGCGAAGTGATATCTCCATATTTTTGTTACATGTATTCGCGGGGATGTTCTGGCGACTTGGTTAGAATCAGTTTCCCACGCAGGCGTTTCGTCACTTGTCAGAATCGGACAGATTTGTGGCCACCTTGTGCGGGGTTTTGTATATAGAGACTCGTTGAAGCATAGAATCCTAAAGTTGGACTGGACCCGTGGGAAAGCTATTGCCAAGCTTGGGTTTTCCAAAAGAACGGGGTTCTCGAAAGATCTACAAACTAATTTGATGTTATGGGAAGTCCAAAGTCTAAATTTAGAGATGACGTATTTCGCGCCCAATAAGAAGAGATCGTGGTTCAGCTTATGAGGTCACTTTGGACCAATAGAGAATATATTTTAGGCAGGTTAAATGACGTAGTTGTTAGCCAATAGGATAGTTAGTTTTAGCGTAGGATAGGTTTTTATAAATAAGGGTGACGGGGCGCGGAGAGTATACAACCACTTCTTTTCGTGTCGACGGCACGACATCTTTTTTTCGTGTCGACCGGACAATAACTACTTCGTTTCCCGTCGACAGAACTACTTCTTTTCGTGTCGACGGCCCCACACACTGAGCTTTTTGGTGTCGGCGGCCCAACTTAATAGTCTTTCTTCCGGCGAAGACTCGATAGATAGAACTTTGTCATCGGCGAGACCACTCGTCAACATGTGGGGGCTTCGATCATAGTGTACTGGACAGAGTATTGAATTTATAGTATCGGATAGAGCTTATTCAGAGCGGCCATAGAGTCGATACAGAAGTGCGACCAACGATTGAATTACAAGTCAGCCGGAAATACATACTCTAGGGTTTACCAAGTGAATACGACAATAAACTTATAGTTTTGGAGTTTACACTGCCTTTTATATAAGTAGCCGGCTTGGTATCATTCCCGACATCATCCTACACCACAACAGTACCTCGGCTACCCTGAGGGGATCTCACGCAACACCGAGCGTCGAAATAGCGTGGACTGGCGCCCACTACTTAAAACCATAATAAATCTGCCTACCCTATTCGCGCTACTCGAAGGAAGAGTGCTGACAGCCGCGGACCAGCAGGCTGATACGAGTGAGGGACATCAGCCGTACATCATCCCCAACGTGGGGCCACAATAACAACACCACCCTCAAATGGGGCCCAACGTGGGGCCTCAATAATCGACCACTTCAGCCTCATGTCCCAGCACTCTTAATTCACACACAGTCCCATATTGCGTTATTCTCCGTACACAGGCTTGTTCCTCACTGATTAGCTCGCAGCAGTGTTCCGTCTATCCCAGGCATCTGTGGAGTAGAAAGACGAAACAAGACCTCTGCGCAACTGGTATGTGAGAGGGCTAGGACCAATGACTGCTTTGTGGGGGAAGATACTGCTTGAACGAAGCGAGCAATCGCTTGCAGGAGGGGATAATTTCTATCTGAACTCTATCTTCTACCACGAGCATCTTACCCCTTAGCGGACTCGAGCTGATGCTACCCGCAATACACTCCGGCACAGGTAGGCTCCGCCCCCATATGCACAAAGTTACTCCACAGATTCCATACCTAGTTCCAAGGCTCTCAGGCTACTCTCCGCGAGTACACTTCTGGCTAGTTAAAAGGTTCCCAGACACACTCAGGCACTCAAAAATGAAACATGGAAAACCGTTAACATTAAAAAATCCAATCAAAATAACCGAATGCAGTTAATCTCGATCCCCGTATATCAAACAAGGCAAAGGGAGCGCAGCCTTCTGAAAATGAAAAATTAACATAAGTCTCAACCCCCTTGCAACGTAAGAAATAAACATTGCGGCCTATAGGGGAAGAAGGTAAATAACAGAAATCAAACTAATTAATAAAAATGAATAACGTAAATGAAACTAAAATAAAGTAGAAAGGAAAGAGAAAAAGAAAAAAGGACTAGTGGAGAAAAAAAAATCGCCACAATCTGAACGACTTAACTGTGTCGGAACAAGTTCTTCTCCTTGTATTCCCTTGTTCCCCTTGTATTGCTCTTCTTCGCTTTCTATTCCCCTTGTTTTCCATGTATTCCCCCTTTTCCTGTTGTATTCTCCTTGTTCTCATTCTATTCCCAATATTATTTTTGTATTCACATTGTCCCCTTTGTATTCTCCTTGTATTCCCCTTGTTCTTCTTGTTTTCCCTTTCTTTCTTCTCGTCTTCCCCTTGTTTTTCTTGTTTTCTCTTTCTTTCTTCTCGTCTTCCCCTTGTTCTCGTTGTTTCCTCTTTGTGTGATAGCAGGCACATGCCACAATCTGAACGACTTAACTGTGTCGGAACATGTTGTGTAATATGATAGTTTAAAAAATTGTACATTAAAATTGGAACTTTACATTGCCATTCACTGAAACAAAATTATTAATTGTTACGAGACGATATAGTAACCGATATCGTAGTACAATTTTCTGGTAATGTCAAAGTTTCCATTCAAGTCGTATTACTGCAAAAGACAAGTAAGCTCCTGAATATCCAAGATCATCAACACAACATTTCAGCGATCATTGCCAATATACTGAACGAAACTATTCTTCCCAATTCCTGGATGTTATTCCAAATCTCTGCCTGTATTCTCAATATTCTATACCTTAAGTCTTCGGGGACGTTGTAAATTGAAAATCATTAAAATCTTACAAAACACCGAACTTAAAAAATCCAACATTACTTATGAAACGATCTAATAACAGAAAACTACAGATATTATTTAATTGCTCAATTTTATTACAATTTATACCAACTTATGTCACGTGGAAAAAGTAGGAATTTAAAATAACTGATAATGTTAAAATTATTATTATGTGTTATTACTACTAAGTGATTTCCTACAATTCAGATGCTTTCGCCTATTTCAGACATTGTTAACGATATGTATCCCAATGCTTAAGGGTCAATTTCAATAGTCGAGCTGTTTTATCCAAGTCACTGAAAATTAGCGAAGTTAGTAATGTTGTTCAGCTAAATTTATATTTTCTAGTGTTTAGGCCTATTATCTCATAAGTTTATTTCGTGGGAATATTGTGGCGGAACCGTTTCCATTTGCTTGTAAGAGACCCGTTAACCACGCACTCTTTATTTCCATGTGGACTTGCCAGTAGTTGAATACGGATCTCACGTAAGGCTGGGAAAACCGATCCGGTCAGCGTCTCGGCAGTTGTCAGTAGTGACGCACACTTGGTGGTGTCTCCGTGAAGGATTTCAGGGGTTCGGTCACAACTGTTTTACGGCATTCTCTGACTCAACACTAAACAAACACGGTGGCCTCCCTTATGACAACATAGGATTTCATAACGACTGCAGACAAATAGTCAGGCCTTATGCAGGATTCGACCACATGCCGTGGATTCTACACGCTTCAAGATGTTATCGACTGGATAGGTCAGAAGTAACTTCACAGTTATATAACCGCTTAGTTTTCTTAGCTATGAGAATAAGTTAGGTACGCGACAAAACACTAGAGTTATAATAAATATAACATCATAGAATAGGTCTCTACAACCCAGTCTTTAAGAAGCAAAGTTTCCTACAATTTGAACTGCTGCTCCGTGTATAATGGTAAAATAATATATCCCGAATTAAAGCTAATGATATCCCATTCAATAAAATAAATTATATCATCAATAATAAAATATAAAACTAAGAAAACCAAAATTATTCTAAAAATTAATAAAAAATAAATCTAATAAAACCAATTGATATATTTATTTTATTGGGCTATTTTACGACTCTGTATCAACATCTCAGGTTATTTAGCGTCTGAACGAAATGAATGTGATAATGCCGGTGAAATGAGTCCGGGGTCCAGCACCGAAAATTACCCAGCATTTGCTCGTGTTGGGTTGAGGGAAAACCCCGGAAAAAACCTCAACCAGGTTGCCCCGACCGGGATTCGAACCCGGGCCACCTGGTTTCGGCCAAAGGCGCTGACCATTACTCCACAGGTGTGGTTATGATATACAGGGCGTTTAAAAAATACGGGGCATAATTTCAGGTATGTATTTCTCACATGTAGACAATCAAAATAGTTCATCACAACGTGTGTCCGGAAATGCTTTATTTCCGAGTTATGGCCTTCACAACATTGAAATTCACCGGAACGTTTTTCTTTCCGCAGGTCGTTGCCGTCAAAGGAGACATTAAGAGGGCTCTCTGACAGTTCATTCCGAGGCGAAGGTTACATTCATTGTTGTGTAGGCGTTAGACTGTGCGACATGTATTCAAATCAAGAGCTGGCAGAGATACACTTCATGTACGGTAAGGCGGACGGCAATGCTGCGCTGGCTCGTCGTTTGTACCAGGAGAGGTACCCACAGCGACAATGTCCAGATCGGAAGACATTTGTACGTCTCCATTACCGTCTGTGCGAGTATGGAAAATTTAACTCTCCTGGTTTGGGAAGGGGGCGACTAAGATCTACAACTCCAGAAGTACAGGAGGAGATTCTGGAGGTTGTGAACATGACTCCTTCTATCAGCACACGAAGGGTAGCGTTGCAAGTCAATGTTCCTCATACGACTGTCTGGAGACTGTTGAAAGAGTATCAATTGTATCCTTATCATTTGTAACGTGTACAGGCCCTGTCACCAGCAGATTACCCTGCACGAGTTAGGTTCTGTCAGTGGTTCTTGCAGCAGTGTGATGTAAATCCGAACTTTCCTGTCTTAGTATTATTTACAGATGAAGCACAGTTCACACGAGATGGCATAACAAATTTCCACAATCAGCATGTATGGGCGTATGAAAACCCACGTGCAACTGTTCCATCTCATCACCAGGTGCGGTTCTCCCTCAACATGTGGGTCGGTATCATTGGTGATCGATTAGTTGGACCCTATGTACTTGTAAACAGACTTACGGGGCAGGCGTACACAAACTTCCTGGAAAACACCATACCTCATGTTTTAGAAGACACTCCACTGATCAACCGTCAACACATTCACTTCTTGCATGATGGCGCTGCTGCACACTTCAGTCTTACGGCTCGCCGGTACTTGGATCGAAGATTTCCTGATCGATGGATAGATAGAGGTGGCCCAATTGCTTGGCCTCCACGCTTACCTGATCTGACCCCTCTCGATTTCTACTTGTGGGGCCATTTAAAATAATTGGTTTATTCGTCTCCGGTGCCTGATTTGGAATCCCTTCGGAATCGAATTGCGGCATGTTTTGAGGACATACGCAATACTCCTGGAGTTTGAGATCGTGTTCGCAGGTCAATGAGACATCGATGTGAGGTCTGTATTCAAGCAGGAGGTGGACATTTTGAACATCTTCTGTAATGACAACGACCTGCGGAAAGAAAAATGTTCCGGTGAATTTCAATGTTGTGAAGGCCATAACTCGGAAATGAAGCATTTCCGGACACATGTTGTAATGAACTATTTTGATGTCTACATGTGGGAAATATATACCTGAAATTATGCCCCGTATTTTTTAAACACCCTGTATACACACACACACACACACACACACACACACACACACATATATATATATATATATATATATATGTATATATATACACACACACGGAGTAATTCATGACCAACGTTCATAACTTGAGTAGATGATCGCTCAAGTTCCTGTAGTAAGAGGAATTCCTATGAATTCCGATTTTAAACTATTGCAGAGTTGTCACTAGTATTTACACATGTTATTCGGAGTCTAAATTTAACGTAGGATGAGGAATCATAAATAGTATGCATTCATTATTAAACTCTAGGTCTGACAGTTGGTTTGAGTGACATTCGTTAATAGGATGCTGACAGGCCGGCCATCCTGCCTCAGGCCTGACAGAGTCAGGTTACATTCCTGCACGAACACCTGATAAGCCCAGGATCCGGATTCCCATCCTGTTCTACTAGGGCATTTGATAAGTAATGACAACAATGCTGTAAATCAGTACTTCTAGCAGTGATTATTGAAATCTTGTAATACGTAATACAGCAGCAATTATTTCATAAATATGCAGTATTGAAAGTCTCGAAGTAACCATATTTGAAGGGTTCAGAGCCATAGTTGGGCCAAGCGCCATTTATTAAAAACAGATAAAGTAAGGGTTAAAGGTAAGTGAATACCATAGTTTAATGAAGATTGACATATCATTTAGTTTTAATGTGCATACTTTATATTACTTGCTACAGTATATGTTTCCATTAAATTATGTTAATAACTTAATTTTAACCCTTCTTTTCTGCGTCTTTAATATATGGCGCTTGGCCCACTATGGTTATGAACCCTTTATTTTGTAAATACACTGACTGTTTCTGATTTATTGCACATAATACAGTCCTAACAAATGAGTCTATCAAATAAAAAAACTCGCCTTATCCAGGTAAAGTGATTTGTCAGAAAACAGGAAAAACCGTTATGGATATGGACAGTTTTGTATTTGATAGTAGTTTTCTGAGCTCTATGGAAGAGGAATTAGACAAGATTTGCACAAACCGACTACCGGTATATCAGTAGATAGAGAGCTCCAAGAAGTACAACATCCCATATGTAACCCATTTTTTTTTTTAATTTTGGATAAGGCGAGTTTTTCACTTGATAGCCTCAAATATTCCGTAGGTGTTTCATAAAAATTCAATTCGCAAGAGGAAAAGAATGCAACTCGGTGCTTTAGGGTATTAAAAAAGCTTATGGAGGAGAAGTCCTACCACAATGAACTATTGCAAGATGGGTAGAAGCAAGGTATTCGCTTTCAATCAAGAGCTGACAACCAAAAAGCTTTAGATCAATCAGTGACAGAACATCCAGAAATGATACTGCAGATGGAGTCCGCCATCTCCCAAGGATTTAGCAACGTATTGTTGACATGACAGGGGACTATTGTTTAAGTATGTAATGCCAAAAGTAACTGAAATAAATTTAGTGTGAAACAGTAACTATGTTGCCATCACTTTTTGAATGTCCTAGTATATCAGCATCAGAGATCCGCACTACTCCAAACTCTTCATCCCAGTATACTTTTAAATCTTGTAGATATCAGATGAAGCGAGCGGGGAATTGGAGAGTGTTTGTTGAAAGTAATAAATGGCAGTACTCCTAGATAAAGCCCTCTCCAGCGTCTATTTTTTTTCGCCATATATTTAATCACAACCAAGCCGAGATATAATTCGAGTCGCCTGGATGAAAGAAACACTGACAGGTAGACCCATATGGCATTAGAAAATGTAAACTTCATCATGAATGGAAGTTATAAATTGGCAGTATTGGAGTGATACCAACTCCTATTTTATGGATCCGTCAAAATTTAGTGGGCAGGAAAGTCGATGGTTTGGTGTGGCTTATAGTAACAACAGACGTTGGGACTTTTTCCATAGATGGAATCTCACTGCTGAAAGGTACAAGGGGATGCTTGAAGAGTGTATTTTCCCAAGCAAACTGAATCAACAAGGGATTTTTTTCGAAATGTTTCAACAGGACAGTGCCCACCCCATTACGATCACCAAGTCCCTTCGTGGTTAGACGAACAGTTTCCAGAAAGATGGATAGGTCGTCGAGGTTCTTTTGAATGACCACCGCTGTCGCCAAACCTAACACACTTGGATTTTTGCTTGTGGGAACACTTAAAGTCATCGTGTACGATGAAAAAACTAACAGCATGGGCCACCTCAAAGAAAGGATCACAGGAACCATGTTACAAATCACCTCCACCACACTGACAAAAGTTTTACGCAAATGAGAGAATCGAATTATTCAGGCATGTGTTCAAACAGATGACTCTCATATTGAACACATACTGTAACTGTTCCTCTGTGACCTGATTTTTGCCTCACCCTGTATTGAACATTTTGACAAATTTATTCATAAAAATAATCGTTTTGTATTTGTAAACTCGAATTGCTGCAATAAAGAATAAGGCATCGGTCTTAAAGGGATTCATTTTAAATGTTTTGGGATCGTGGCGCTGTAATTTTTCTTCATTTCGGAAGTTTGTAAGAAAAATTCGTACAGTACATTAAAAGTGCTGCGAATATTTACATGAAGTTAAGGCTATTATTGCAATGTTCTCCTAGGGATATTAAAAAGTTGCAGTACAACTACAGATGAAATGCTCAACTCTCTGGCGAATTCTTAGAAGACTATCTGTATAAGTATCCCTTGTAAAATTAACATTTTTCTTTTATTACTTATATAAGCCGAGAAAGTAATTCGTGTTAACTTCTACTAACACTAGCAGAACATTTTCCAAGATTCTTTTCTGAATGTTAAATTGTCCTTAGAAAAAGAATCCGCAGAACAAACTCATGCATGACCTGCTGCATTGAACACATCTATTATTCTAGCAGTTGAAAACCCGTATAATAAACAAACTTATGCATGACCTCGTGTATCAGTTGAAAACCCGTTCGTTCAGAGCAGCGAATTTTACACTGCCAAAACGTGCAATAACACACTTAACTAAGATATACAATGCTTGCTTTACGCATTCATACTTCCTCTTAAGATGAAAAATGGCGACGTCACTGCAATAATCTACATAGATTATTCGCCAACAGTAAGAATACATATATACTGTGGAGTCCCGGCCACCAAAGTCACTCAAATGAGTGCGCTTCTTGTGTAATGACAATTTAATGAGAAAGATTCGATCCGGTGCTGGTGATTGAGCCTCGGCGTAGGTCAGTGGTTAGAGCGTCCAGTGTGAAGAACTGGGGATCTCGGGTTTGATCCCCGGATCGAAGCGAATTTTTCTCCATGAATAATACTAGTCACTGCAATAGCCAAATCAAAAAAAGTCCTACTGTATCATCCAGCTACAAACCAATCAGCGCACTAGATTTCTTAGGAAAAGTGCTGGAACGCCTATTTCTCTCACGGCAAAATCAAGTGTCACAAACATAAGAAAGAGTTCAACATGAGCAATTTGGAGTCGGATCTCAACATACTGCAAAGGAAGCCCTCGAAAGACTAATTACTTACATCCAGACTGCATATAAATGAAAAGAACACACTACTGCAATATTCCTTGATATAAAACAAGCATAACGGACTTATCTACAAACATTTTAGGCTACAAATAGGGCCTACCTCATGTTTATGTGAAATTCGTATATAACTATTTTAAAATACAACATTTCAAGTTCGACAGGCCTCATTTTCTCGGAACCAGACATCATTGAAGCAGGAGTCCCACAAGGAGCTGTACTATCCCCATTATTGTATTCAAGATCAAATTCATCCAACGTGCCACTTTGGACTGTATGCAGATGACATAACGTCGGTTTAGAGTGTAAACCTGGTAACCGCCAAAAAAGAAAATTATACAAGGGAAGCAAAACACTGAGTTTAAATTAACTCTCAAACTTTAGGACCAAATCGAATGTACGTACAGGTACAAATGCCACATGTACTTTGGATTTGGTCCTAAAGTTTCAGAGTTAATTTAAACTCAGTTCTTTGCTTCCCTTGTAAAATTTTCTTTTTGGCGCTTAGTAGGTTTACACTCTAAGTCGACGATAATCATTTAAACTAGAAACAAGGATGTAGAATCTGCAATATTACAGATGCAAAGTTCACTTACTTACTTACAAATGGCTTTTAAGGAACCCAGAGGTTCATTGCCGCCCTAACATAAGCCAGCCATCGATCCCTATCCTGTGCAAGATTAATCCAGCCTCTTTCATCATATCCCACCTCCCTCAAATCCAGTTTAATATTATCCTCCCATCTACGTCTCGGCCTCCCCAAAGGTCTTTTTCCCTCCGGTCTCCCAACTAACACTCTATATGCATTTCTGGATTCGCCCATACGTGCTACATGCCCTGCCCATCTCAAACGTCTGGATTTAATGTTCCTAATTTTGTTAGGTGAAGAAAACAGTGCGTGCAGTTCTGCGTTGTGTAACTTTCTCCATTCTCCTGTAACTTTATCCCTCTTAGCCCCAAATATTTTTACTAAGAACCTTATTCTCAAACACCCTTAATCTCTGTTCCTCTCTCAAAGTGAGAGTCCAAGTTTCACAACTATATAGAAAACCGGTAATATAACTGTTTTATAAATTCTAACTTTCAGATTATTTGACAGCAGACTGGATGACAAAAGTTTCTCAACCGAATAATAACAGGCATTTCCCATATTTATTCTGCGTTTAATTTCCTCCCGAGTGTCATTTATATTTCTGACTGTTGCTCCAAGATATTTGAATTTTTTAACCTCTTCGAAGGATAAATCTCCAATTTTTGTTTCCATTTCGTACAATATTCTGGTCACGAGATATAATCATGTACTTTTTCTTTTCGGAATTTACTTCCAAACCTATCGCTTCACTTGCTTCAAGTAAAATTCCCGTGTTTTCCCTAATCATTTGTGAATTTTCTCCTAATATATTCAAGGCCTAAAAAGGAGACGTGTCCGGACAAAAGAGGACGTCTGGTCACTCTACACATTACCCTATTGTACTGCTATATACGCGATTTGGTATTCGTGAATTTGATGCTGACAGGCGGGCCATCCTGCCTTAGACCTAGACAAGTACATTATAAAGCCCCGAGCCCGGAACCCCAAGCCCTTAAATCCTGTAACAGAATCGGAGACGTGCAATATCCAACAATATTAACCCCAGACTATTTTCAATTAATGTACGTGATACATGAAATACCTGGAAGTTGGAGAATGTTGATGGAGTGAAAGGGAGAAATATGAGTAGGCCTACTTCTAGAAAAATTCTCTGCAACGCCTGTCTTTTTTTTTTTTTTTTGCACTATAAATTCCTTCACAACCAGATCGAGGATTGAACCCTGGCCCCCTATATGGAATAGATGCAGACGTGGCTCCTATCTTATCATCTGGTGTACAGCTGAAGCGCGTGACGCTGGTTTCGAGGCAAGGACCCCACAAACATCTCGGAGGCTCTCATAGTAAATTACGCAGGTAGAGCTGGGTCCTTTCTTAAAGAACTGGTTAGATAAATAAGTGTGATGCACTCATAAACAAACCCGAGAGCGAGGGACCATCTTTCATAGCTGACTGGAACTCATTTCCAGGCCAGCGTGCGCGCGCACCCAGCACCTGTTGCAGCCACGGTATAACCCTTCCAGCGACAGTTGTATTAGTCCGTAATAAATGAATGTGAAACACTAAGATCGTAATCCTTAAAAAAACAATCTTCATCCCTCCGCTCTTCTTCTTCTCTTCGTACAACCTTTAGTCTCTCACTCCTCCATCTTCTTTAAATGTCTTCGTTTTCTCTTCTCTTCTTTTTATTTTATTGCTTTTTTTGTCCATCCTACTTTATTACGCTTTCCTACTTTCTTGCTTATCTAATTATTCTCTCTTTCTTTTTTTTCGTCTATGTCTTTTCTTTCCCTCTAATATCTTTTAATCTCTTTTCCTGACTCATGTTCTTTTTTAATTTTTCTTCTTCTCTTCTTTTTCCTCACTATTTCACTTATCTTCTTTTTCTAGTGTCTTATTCTATCTTCTTTTTCTAACACTTCCACTTCTCATTTTTTCTGATTACTATTCTTCTCTTCTTTTCGTGGCCTTTTCTTTCATATTTTTTTCTAATTCCTAACTTTCTCTTCTTTTCCTTCACACTTTCACCTATGTCCTTCTCTTTATTCCTCATTTCACTTCCTTTTCTGAACTTGTCACTTGTTTTCTTTTCCTAATTACTCCTTTCCTCTTCTTTCCTTGGCACTTTCACTTATCTCTCTCTTCTAATTACTCCTCTCCTCTTATTTTCCTGATTCTTCCACCTATCTTTCTCTTCTAATAAACTCTCTTCATCTATGTTCTTTTTCTAGTTCCTCTTTTTCTCTTTCTATTTCCCAATTCTTCCACTTATTTTTTTTTATAATTTCTCGTATTCTCTTCTTTTCCTAATATCTCATTCTATTCTTTTTTCCTAACACTTCCACTTATCATTTTTTCCAATTCCTACTTTTTTCTTCCTATTGCTTGACCCTTTCACTTATTTTATTTTTCTAATTATTCTTCTTCTCTTATTTTTCTGACTCTTCACCTACTTTTTTTTCCTAATTTCTGATTCTTTCACTTATCTTTTCTTCGCGATTCCTCCACTCCCGTTTTTCTAATTCTTCCCCTTTTTCTTTTACTAATGTTTCCTTCCCTTACATTTCTCTAATTCTTTGTCCTAACTTATTTTATAATTAGTCCTTTCTATTTCCTTATTCTCCTACTTAGGTCTTTCTTTTATTCTAATTATTCTCCTTTCTTTCTTTTCTAATTCTGCCTTGTTTCTTCTTCTTCTAATACATCTTCCCTTCACGTGTTTTTTAATTCATCCTATCCTTTTTCCTACATACTTCTTCTATTTTCCTTTTTTATCCCTTTTACTTATATCCTCCTCCTAATTCTTTCTCATTTCTTATTCTTCCGCTTATCATCCTTCTTTAATTATTTTTCCGAATACTTCCTCCCTATATGTTTCTTGAATTCTTCATCCTACATTTTCTTTATTAATTTTCTTCACTTGTTTCTTCAATATTTTTTTATAATTCTTCCTACTTTATTATCTCATTCTTCTATTTATATTGTTTTTTTTCTAATTTTCCTTCCTTCTTTCGGTTTTTAATACTTCCTCAATGTTTTCTTAATTTGTAATATTGTCATTATACCTATATCTCATTACTTCTCTTCTCTTCATTTTCTCCCTCTTCCACTAAATATATTTCTTCTAATTATTACTCTTTCTACTTTCTCACGTTCTTACACTTACCTATCTTGTTTTCTTAATTCTTCCGCCGCGTTTATTTTAGTTCTCCATCATAGCTTAATTATTCAAATCAAGATTTTCAGGTATAACTCCCTGTAAAGTTGATTTGAATAATTTCGAGGGAAAAATTGTTCCGGAGCCGGGTATCGAACCCGGGACCTTTGGTTTAACGTACGTTAAACCGAAGGTCCCGGGTTCGATACCCGGCTCCGGAACAATTTTTCCCTCGAAATTATTCAAGCTTAATTATTATTACTCTTCTTCTGCCAATTTTCTCCTCTTCCACTTATATTATTTTATTAACTCTTTGACCTTTCTTCATTTTCAGAAGATTCTTCTACTTATCTTCTCTATTAACCTTCCTTCCTTGTTTCGCCTCCATTTTTTCTCTCTTATTTTTTTCTTTGTTTTATTTTCATTGCCAACTTCCTTCCCTTGCTTTTCTTCCTGTTCTCTTCAGAATTCTCTTCTCTTCTTTTTTCCATATTTCTCCGCATCCCTCTTTATTCCCATTAATCCTCCATATTTACTTCTCTGGTTTGCCCCATTCCTTCTCCTTTTTCCTTAATGTTTCATTTTTCTTATTTTTCTTTTTCTTCTTGTCAAAATTAGGGCCTATGTGTCCTTTCTTCCTTTCATATGGCTCCTCTCCTACCCATTAGGCCTACTATTTGTATGTCTTGTCCTGATATTTCCACCTATTCAACAGGGTGGATGGTAATCTCTGCACCAAAATTAAACTGGTAATAGATTATGAGGAGAGATTTGAAAAATCGAAATACGTTTTTTTTTAATATTCACCGTTTTAGGGGAAATCGTTAAGTTCCTATGAAGCATTTGGCAACATCACAACTGCTGCAATAACTCTAAACAAAGCGGCCTGCACTCCATACCTTCCCCTCCCCCTCTGCTGTACTCAGTCGGTAACACATGAAGTGCGCTGTGTTGCAATATTTATTTCAAATATTTTCACTATTATTCAATTTAAATTCGGGTTTAATTCGCAAAAAAAAAAAAAAAAAAAAAATCAAGACTTTAACTGTTCGGATTATTTTATCTATCTGCTTGTACAGCAATCAGTAATTTCTCTCGGGCCATTACGGCAATAGAGCGCTATAAACATTGAGCATCTACTTCTTTTTCCCCTCTTGACTCTCTTCTACACTTCAAACGCAATGCAGAGAACGTTAACCGTTGTAAATTCACAGATCTCTTGGAGATTTCGTGTCTTCCTCAATCTCGTTCCTCTATAAGTCAGTAACTTTATATTATTTTAACCATTCTTGCGGTTCCCTACAGTGAAATGCTAGAACGCGATCTGTATGTTCGGTTTCCCGGTTATCATCGAATTAATGTTTGTGGTGAACAAGATCGGAGAAAAACGATCTTTCGCAGAATTCTCCCATTTCCTTCAATAGCACAACCCTCATTCCACCAACTCTTTCTATTTCACCCTTTATTTGTCGTCATTTGGTACGATTTCAACTTAAAGAAAGTGAGGCACAATTTGGCCTAAGAATTTTCGTTGGTGTCAGATTTTTTGATGATTAAGCAGATAGGCTTACATCTTATCTCTGCAATGGTCTCGGCTATGAACTGGTGAAGAACGTAAGAGAAGTCCAGGACGAGATTCGATTCCTCAGCCGTGGTTTGTCTTTCATTCCAGTGACTGCACTAGAAAATTGCCTGGCCTATCTCTGTGTTATCTCGAGCTCTGCAAATATACTTGAAGTAGTTCATCCATCTCAAGATATTACCACAGTCTAGTATATACAGTTACGAAGCTCAATACGTAGAAAAATATGCATCCATAGATAGTTGCTAACCACTAGGATCGCTACTATAGCCTTATCACAGACTAATTATGCGAAATAATACCTGCACAGTCTATTGTTCCTAGTACCCTCACAAACTCAAGCTTCGTGACTGTATGTACTAGACTGTGATATTACTGTACGTTCGCAATGTAAATGTACAGAGTCATTAAAATACGATATAATATAGCTGCCACGTACTGCATAGGCCTATACGTCCTTGAGAAATGACATTGCACTGACCCGTAGTCGCGTTACGTGTTCTTTTCTACTCCACTGTCCTTCAGTTTTGTTATTCCTTTATTTCACTATTCCTTCTTTTTCCATATTTTCTTTCTTTCTCCATTTCTTCATTTATCTATTTCTTCTTTTCTTTTTTGTTGTTTCCTTTCTCAATTTCTTCATTTCTCTCTTTCCTCTTTTCTTTTTCGTGTCTCTTTTATTTCTACATTTCTTTGTTTCTCTATTTCTTCTTTTCCATTTTCATTTCATTTCTCCTTTATTGATTTCTCAATTTCTTATTCTGTTCTTTGGTGTTTTCTCTCTTTCTAGCTTTCTTGACTGCTAGATTTCTTCTTTTGTCTTTTCATTTTTCCTTTTCTTCTCAATTTCTTGATTTCTCTATTGCTTTTCTTTTTCGGTGTCTCCTTTCTTCCTCCATTTCTTGATAGCTATATTTCCTCTTTTATTTCTTTCATTCCTCCTTGCTTGTGCAGCATTTCTTTATTTTTCTATTTCTTCTTTTCTTTCTGAATTTCCTGATTTATCAATTTATTCTTTTATTCTTTTCGTTTTTTCTTCCTTTCTAGATTTCGTGATTTCCCTATTTCGTCTTCTGTTATTTTTATTTTTCTGTCTTTCACAATTTCTTAACTTCTCTATTTTTGAGGTAGTTTAAAATACAGAGTGTTCCGCAAGAATCCGCACACATTACAGGAATTCCAGGCTAATATTAAGCATGAAATCAGAATAATTTCTGTTGATGAGTTTAGATGAGTGAGTAACAGCATATTCTAGTGATATCAAGCTTGTATACGGGTGGAAGGACAACAGTTTTAACCTCTACTATAACTTAGGTTTCATAATCAATTTCTCCTTCCGCCGTTTTGTAGACAGCATTTTACCGGCTGATGCTCGATCTGTTGCTCTTAAGTCAGATATCGTGGTACGGCAGCCATATATATTAAAGAACAGGCTTTAAGCTAGAAAATAAATAATTGTAGCAAAAATGCACAAATGAAAAATTATATTCGTGCAAATTGCGAAAAGCAATTGTACATAAAGATAAAATTAATAAGATATGCAGAAACAGAAAGTTATGTTATTTGTTTCTTGGAGTTTTATTACTTTCAATCTATCTTACCACACTCTAAATAATGTAGTCTACTTATGTAAGTAAATCCTTAGACGTAGATATGTGTGTTTAGAATCAATTACTGCTGAATTTACATCACATTAAAATACGTTATTTTATGGTCACTCTAAATTGAAGTTCTTTACGAGTAAGCCCTTCAAGATTTATTGTTAGCCGAGTGCTAAATCTTCTTACTGAAAGGCGGTTTCTAATTTCAGTTTTTACAAGATTCATGCAACTAAATCCTCGCACACAATTTACAGTATGCGATGGAATTATATAAATCAATTAGAAGAAATTGTTCACTTAACTTGTTAACTTACGTTAATTATACCAACTCTTTGAAACCCATTCTTGAACAACTATTGCTCAATATCTTTTTGAACATTGCCCATGTCATTAGCATTTAATTTAAATTCATATTCTCCAGAATTGATTAGTTCATACACAGCTCTGATTTCATTTTCTCCATTACCATCTTCGTTTCTGAAGTTCAATGTGGTTGTCGCATTTTTGCAAATTCACATTGTAAGTTTGTTACATTTTGAGAAGTCGAGTAGCAAAATGCGACTGTGACTTAAACCCTGTTAAAGGCCCTAAATTTTTGTAGCTCACTCAAAGAGATTAAAAAAAACTTAAATTTATTTTTATCTCAGTGATATCTAAGCAATTCAACTGTCCTCAAGTTTTGGCATATTGATATTAATGGTAACTTCATCCTTAGTCATAGAAGTCCAGCCACTTTCTTCCTTTGCTTCGGTTCCAGAACAGCTGAGCCCAGAAATTATTGATACCTGGCATTCACTTTCATTCATTCTTAGTTTTCTGCTCAAGGACGGTCCTTCACTGGATCCCAGCATCCTCCAATCTTCCCTTAGAGTTAGAGAAAAGTCAGGAAAAAAATCGACAGGTGCATAGCTTTACTATGCTCCATATTTTACGTATAACTACGTGTGGGTGGGATCATCTGTCGACAGGTGAACAGGTTATTATCCTTGTATTTCCTTTGTATTCCTTGAGTTCCCCATGTTCTCCTTGATTACCTCTTGTTCTCCTTATCTTCACCTTGTCCGCATCTTCCGATTCTCCTAGTATTCCCCTTGTGTTTCTTTTATTCCTCTCGTTCTCCTTCATTTCCTCTTATTATGCTTGTCTTCGCCTTATTTACCTTTACGTCTGGTTTTGCTAGCGTTCCCCTTGTATTCCCTTATTCTTCTTGTCTTCTACTCCTTCTTCTACTTATTTCCCTTGATTTCCTTGTCTTCGATTTGTTCTCCTTGTACTCTTCTTGCGTTCCTTATATTTCTCTTGGTCTCTTTATATCTCTTTTGTTCCGTTTGTGTTCCTCTTTTTCATGTTTCCTTTATTCTCCTTCTGTTCCCCTTGTTTTCCTTGAATTACCCTTGTCATTCCTTTATTCCCCTTGCTCTCCTTGCCTTCGACTTGTTCTTCTTGCGTTCCCGTTCTCCTTGTATTCTCTTGTTCTGCTTGTATTCATCATGTTCTATTTTCTGTTCTCTTGTTCTCCTTTTATTACCCTTGTTCTCTTTTTATCTCCCCTTCTTATCCTTGGTTGGCAACTTGGTATAGCGCTGGCCTTCTATGCCCAAGGTTGCGGGTTCCGATCCCGGGCCAGTCGATGGCATTTAAGTTTGCTTAAATGCGACAGGCTCATTTACTGGCATGTAAAAGAACTCCTGCGGGACAAAATTCCGGCACATCCGGCGACGCTGATATAACCTCTGCAGTTGCGAGCGTCGTTAAATAAAACATAACATTTAACATTCTTATCCTTGTCTTTCCCTTGTTCTGCTTGTCATTTTCTTGTTCTCTTTATCCACCCCTTTATTCTCTTAATATTCCTTATGTCCTTCCTGTATTCCTCTGGTTACACTCCTATTCTCTTTGTTTTCCTCGTATTCCCCTTGAGCTGCTTCTCACCTCATTCAGCTCCTTGTATTTCCCTTATTCTCATTGTGTTACTCTCGCTCGTCTCATATTATCCTTGTTCTCCTTTTCTTCTATACGTTCTCCTTGCATTCCTTTGTTCTCCTTCTATTCTCCTTGTTCAACTTGTTTTCGCCTTGTCCTTATCTTCCAGTTGCCGACGACAAGAGAAGATGATTGTCAATTCCTAGTTACACCCCTTCCCATAACCAGTAAGAATAAAAACGTAATTCTACTAGTAGGTATGTCAATGTTCCTTGTAACCAGGCTAGAAGAATTGAAACCCATGCTCGGGCTCAGACTACATCAGTCTCGTGACATTTCTTTTTTGTGATTCTTATATTAAAAAAATTACATTTAAAGCTTATGCGGCTTGCTAGTAGCTACTGTGTCACTCTGAGGTCTGTATTTTAATTGGAAAGGGTTCATTAACCTAATTACGCAGTGATACCTTATCGGGATCTTGTTTTGGTGGCAGGCAGTGCAGACTTGCCACCTGGTGATGTTCATCCGTCTCAAGTACAGTACGATTATTTAGTTCTGACAGTCGCCGGTGATGTGCGCCTGGGTCAGGCGAGTCCATTTAATTATGCCAAGGGGTGTTTGGGTTAGTCACTCGCTTTACTTCGGAGCGATCGGATGTCATGCGTGCGGTATGTTTCTAGTACAATTGAGCTGTACTACATTCCTTTACCGACCGCTCGCCCTTATCTCTACTCTGGAGTTCTCCCCACTACTCCTATTACTTCCCCCCTTTCGCGTCGCCGAGCTGTCAGGACTAAATAATCGGTCTGTAATCTCTGGTAGCTGCTTTACAGGACGCAAAGGAAAGGCACTTTCTTTACTCCAGAAGAGCTACTGACTCCTGCTAGCAATTCCAAACCATAGGTGATTCGTATTTCTTTTGGGAAGAACTGCTAATGATGGTTCTGTTATCGAAGTAAGTGTGAAACTTAAGTATTCGGTAGTGATGGAAGATGATGATGTAATTATCGGCGTTTTGATAATAGAGAGCACAAGTATAAAATATGTTTGTGTTTAAAATAGACTTCACACGTTTTCATGCTTAAAATAGATTAAAGGCGTTTTTTAAATAGTGTGTTTTACATGCGTTATGTATATATTTTTTTCATTTTATATGTACAGTAAGTTATTCTCAATTATACGTTATTTCTGGCGTTCCCTTTCAAAACGTTTAAATGGGGTTTTACTGCCTACCTCATTCGCAAAGATTAGAAGCCAGGTCCTTTGCGAAGTAAGTAAACACACAAATAAAAATGAACGCTACTTCAACAGGCGACCCGCTGCGTAACAGCTCCTTATCTTAATCCGACACTAGCCACGGTTTAAGTACCCATAATTGTGCATCAAATATAATAATTACCCTATGCCGTATTGCTATGGCGGCCCCTCCCCGGCTATAAACGCAACAATTTGTTAGCCCCGCATCCCTATCACACGGACTCGGTGATTTGGTGCAGCGCTCTGTAATCACCAAGCGCGGAAGCTGCGGTGGGAGTGGTGACGATAGGCGCACAGCCCCCATCCCACTCCGCCTCGTTCCGACGTGATTTATGTCGCAGGCGTGACAGCAACCCATAAAATTCATATTTCCTTCCACCACACTAGCAGGTACTCTCTTGGCTGAAGCACTGTGGAGCCCGCCCGCTGAATGCGCAGGCTGACCTTCCCAGGACCGGGCCGGGTGGGATCCATGCACCTACCATAAGGAGCTCGGAAGATGGCTAGTGGTAGGAATGCATGACGCAACACTAGTAGGCGAACGTTACTATCACTTGCCTGTGAGTAATCCCGAAATTATTAGTCGCCTCATCTAATAGGCCAACACAGTAGGTTTAATATAATAGACTTTCCACAAGGAGGTGGGAAAAGGAAAGAAGCCTAGTGATGAGAGGAGGGGAAACTAATCCATGAGTCGGGATGTAGAAATGGAGGAGGAAGTGATGGTAATAAGGGTGAGAGTGAAAGAAGTAAATTAAAAGACTCTAAAGCAGAGTCTGTTGGTGATATTGTTGAGGATTTTATAGATTTTAGATGCATAATGGTTAAAAAAAAAACTCTCACTTTGAGAGAGGAACAGAGATTGAGGGTTTTTGAGAATAAGATTATTAGGAAAATATTTGGGGCTAAGAGGGATGAAGTTACAGGAGAATGGAGAAAGGTACACAACTCAGAGCTGCACGCATTTGTATCCTTCACCTGACATAATTAGGAACATTAAATCCAGACGTTTGAGATGGGCAGGGCATGTAGCACGTATGGGCGAATCCAGAAATGCATATAGAGTGTTAGTTGGGAGGCCAGAGGGGAAAAGACCTTTGGGGAGGCCGAGACGTAGATGGGAAGATAATATTAAAATGGATTTGAGGGAGGTGGGATATGATGGTAGAGACTGGATTCATCTTGCTCAGGATAGGGACCGATGGCGGGCTTATGTGAGGGCGGCAATGAACCTCCGGGTTCCTTAAAAGCCAGTAAGTAAGTAAGTAATGGTTAAAAAATTCGAGAAATTTAATCAAACGTTAAGTAAGCCGTGGAGGATAACGAAAATTGGTGATAATATGGTGGGAGAGACGAGATTTGATAGTATAAGGAAGATAAGCGAGTGAAGAAAGTGCTAGATATGAAGAGGGGGAGTGATCAGTGGAAGAGATAGAGATCAGTGATGATATCGACCTGTATTACTAAAGTAAAAAAAAAATACTAGTGAATAGTATTTTTCGAGTTAATAAGTGACAATAGTGAACTAATAAAAGATCAAGAAAAGAGTACATGGAAAGATTAATATGAAAGCATTAGAGTAACGAAGGTGTGAATAGTAGGAATTATTGATGGTGCACATAAGTTATTATAGTGAATAGTGAACTGAATAACGAATCGGCTGTAGAAGTGAACTGGTATAAGCAGTAATGTATATGTGAACTAGTGAATAAATAGTGAATAACAAAAACAAGGTAGGCTAAGTATTAAATAGACAATGGACTGAGCAGCAAGATGAGAGATAGCTAGTGGGATTAGGGTAGTTTTATTGAAGGATACTGCAAAAAAGGTATTTGTAATGATTATTAATAGTGACACCGTATACGTGAAGATGTGAAGTCTACCATTACATGTAAGAAATGTTGTAACGAAATATTATATAGGCCAATCACATATCATAATAAATTTTGAACAGTTGAATACAAAGCGATGGTGTTTGGGTAAGGGAAGATAAGTCATAAAAATGAGTTTTGAGATAAATGAAAATTAAACCTTGTACCCTTATTGCAAATAAATTTCTACACAAATAAAACACATCACATGCTTGCTAGTATTATTTTGTTTTTTTCCACACTCACTTGTAGAAATTTAATTAACTCGTGTATTGACCTGGGGAACAAAACTCCATTTGCACAAAAAGTGACATCCTCATTTACCCGAACACGATCGAAAGTACCTTTTTTCGTCATTACGAGAATCATTTTTATATTAATTTAAAACCGTTTACATAATTTAAATTAATTTTCTCACGGTACATTACTTAAGAATTTTAATATCTAAGAATAATTATCTACACACAAAAAGTAACGTACAGTAGAGGAGGCAAAATCTGTACTGTGCCCTTATCATGTGCCGTGGCTATATCACCAATGGATATGGAGCTGAAAGATAGGTTTTATTCTGAGAGGAACTTCCATGTCGGTAAATTAGCATAATAGTAATCATCATGAAACATACTCTGTTTCTGATAGCTCATTAGGCCTATTTCCCCTCTCGAACAGCTCACTTGCCAGGCCTCGTTTCCTCATCTTTAGGTTAGTATATAAAATAATATAATATATCAGTTGCGTAGGTAACAATTTAAGATGTGGGGTAAGTTTTTGGTACATCATTTGACAAATTTACCCATAACTTACATGAAACATAGGCTATTTAAAATAATTATTGTTTAATACTATGATATTTAAAATAATTTATATTCCCAAAAAGTTGTTACGAAACAAAATCCATTCTCTGTTGTTCATATCGACCCTAAATAAATCTAGTTACTGTGTTCATAATTTCTTTGAAAATCATCGGCCAATTTAAATCAATCTGTTAGCAGAAATATAAAGGATTTGTTATTGTAAATATTGGTCATTGTCAGTAAAAACAGCCAAATATATTTTTTTCTTTCAGTGTCGCAGTTGCAACGCCAGTTGGTGGATTGTTTCTTCATGGTTTAAATCTAATATAATTACTAAATATTTCTTGAAAAATAGGGGGATACAGCAAAATTTTTCCGTTCATATTTGGTTGGACGTTCCTATATTGTTAAAGTAAATGGAAAAAAGTGCTGTAGCTCCAATTAATTGTGATGTTCCACAGGGCTCCATTCTTGGTCCTTTCTTGTTTCTTATTATGATAAATGACTTACCATACAATATGTCAGCTAGAACCATAATGTATGCTGACGATACAACTTTTGTTATCACACATAATAATATTACTGAGATAGATTTTATGAAACAAACTGAATTTTCTGAAACAAGAAAGTGGTTTTCAATTTAATAGATGTATTGTTAATGATGAGAAAACCCTTGTGTTAACTCTTAGTTTGAAACAAACTCAAAATAATGTGATAAATGAGTCTTTAAAAATATTGAGTATGTATCTGGATTTTAAACTGAGCCGTTGAGAGCAAAAGTGGTGTAAGTCAAAATTGGATAATGAGGTTTAAAGTAAAAATTCTGTAAAATACAGCGCAAAGTAGCAATTAATATGGTTTTCTTGCTATTCACTGACTAATAATAGTTTAAATAAATTGAATATTAATTGCTACTTTGCGCTGTATTTTACAGAATGTTTACTTTAACCCTCATTACGCATTTTTGACTTACACCACTCTTGCTCTGAACGGCTCAACTAAAGGGTAACAGTCATGTAAATTATGTATGTAAAAGAATCTCTAGAGTATTTATCTATTAAGAAGTATCGTGTAAAAGATTCCTAGACATTATTTAAAGCAAGTGTATTATGCACAGTTTGGAAGTGTTATTAGATATGGATTACTTTCCAAACATTTTGCTATTGCAGGAAAAGGCAATTCGTATTTGAACAATGTCACCAAAATATAGAAGATTTGCACCACTATGAAACTAGAAATACTAAACAACTAAACGTACCATCACAGTCTAGTATATACAGTCACGATGATTGAGTTTATGAGGGTGCTAGGAACACTAGACTGTGCGGGTACTATTTCGCATTGTCTGTAATGAGGCGATAGTAGCAATCCTAGTGGTTAGGAACTATCTATGGATGCATATTTACTACGTATTGAGCTTCGTGACTGTATATACTAGACTGTGGTACCATTTGTCAGGCTACAAAAAACACAGTCTAGTTATGTAATTGCTGCAATAAAAGTATGTAATAAGATATCTACAAATATAAAGGCACAAAATGAAAGACAATTCAAACTTCAAACTAAGATATGGCTACAAAATAATCATTTTTTGTAATATGAATGAATTTTTTGATAATGATGTAATATTTTAGTTGAATGTTATTATGTTTTTAGTTTTTAATCTTTTTAATTTTGACACATTGTATTTTATTTATTACCTTAACGAGGCCTCTTGTACTATTGTACCTTCAGACAAATAAAGAATAAGAATAAGACTATCTTGTGAATGACTAGTACAGTTCTATGATATCACCCCGTGGAAGGAACACTACGGTCACAACGCCTCCCCTCTTCTTCAGATCCCGCTAGCCAACTCCTGAGCTCCCTACAGTAGACTTACATAGGTTAGTTCTTCTTTTTATTTAACTGCCTGACAGGATCTATTAACCATCAGACTATGCCTGACCTTAATGATCATACTAGCGATTCGAACTATACTGGGAAAATAGATGATAGTCACGGTAATTTTCCGTATTTGATGATAATAATGCAGGTGAAATGAGCCCGAGGGCTAATACTGATTATTATAGGTATCCTACAAGCAAAACTCAGCTCGAACTCCTCGCGGCGCGCATGATATACCCCTCTCACCTCTCTGCAGTAGGCGTGAGAGCATGCTTGGAACAGGAGCATACGTCATCTGCGTCACGCCCGCTGGTTTCTGCGTACTGAGTTTTCCTTGTTGGATGCCTATGATTACCTAGCATTTATGTAAAGGGTTGAGGAAAAACCTCAACTACGTAACTGTTCCAATCCGTATTCGATCCCAGGCGTGCGAGTCGAAACTCGCTGACCAGTTCTCCAAGCGTAAACGTATAGACCCATCGTACACCCGAACACGGAAGAAATGTTTTAGACGGAGATGTGGTCCGTGTATTCGTGAATCCGATGCTGACAGGTGGCCGTTGTACCTCAGCCCTGATAGAATCAGTTCCCATCCCTAGACGAGTACCTGATAAACCTCAGAGTTCGGAGCCACAAGCCCTTCCCACACCAGCATCGGGAACAGTACTATTTCCAAGACATTTTTAACTACACTGCGTATCAAAAACCTGTAACAACCTCATTATATGTCTGACACTGTATTTCAGATGAATATAAATGTTCCCATTTATTATAAGATCAATGAATTAATCATTTACACTCATAATTGTAAAACTCCATCATATCGAACCACTTTTTGCACTGCAAACACTGTATCCAGGCCGTTTTGTTTCTCCCTTTTCCTCAGTAGACTAAGTCTGTACCCTTTTGAAATCCTTCGGGGAAATTATTTTGTTCGGTTTTGGTACCATATTAAAACATGTCTCATCCAGATTCCAAATATGGTTGGGCTTGTCATTCAGTTGCGAGTTATCTAGAACTCTCTCTAGAGCATCACAGAAGTCATTGAGGTTTTCTATTGTCGCAGCAGCAGCCTAAGTCTTACCCTTTTGAAACCCTTCGGGGAAACTATTTTGTTTGGTTTTGGTACCATTAAAACATCTCTCATCCAGATTCCAAATATGGTTGGGCTTGTCCTTCAGTTCCGAGTTATCTAAAACTCTCTCTCTAGAGCATCATAGAAGTCATTGAGGTTTTCTATTGTCGCAGCAGCAGCAGGAGACGTTTCTTGAAAGAAACCCACCAATCCCAACCAGCCCTCTTAACCTCATTGCTGAAAGGATTCTTGCTAGATGCCAATCGAAATGTAAATTCTCGAACTTGAGTTGCAGTAAGCCCAAAGCCAAGTTCTTGCATCTCGACCACATAGGACACCAATAATTCAGCTTCTTTCTCCCCAGATAAGAAAAAAAGGACTCCCTTTCTCACGACTGGAATTTTGGAAGGATCAAGTGTCATGTTTAGACATCCTTCAGTGTATTGTAAGGAATATTAAATTCCTTGCTGCTCTTGTAAACAGACCAGCCAAAATTCAAAATTTTACTGAGTTTTTTTTCTTTTTGCATCAGTTTCGTCATACTCCTGATCATATTTACCTCTAGCGGAAGACATCTGTAACAAATGATGCGAAAATGTATTAAATTTGATTGTTATTTGTTCTTATTTACCTAAAACTGATTTTTGACATTGGAATTCGGACTTTTATTATGGACTATTAATACCGTATTAGGTGTTTACATTTTATCTCTTCAATAAATAGATAACTATTAATTTTATCTTCCTTTTTAACTAACTAGAGCAGGAAAAACTTACACACAATTGATCGTATTTTTTACTGGGATCGAACCCGTAACTCTGCCGCACCAATATTGTTTCTTGTATTAATACTCAGCACTAATTGTAATTAATCGCTATCAATAAATTTAGTAAAGAAAATTATCACTACTTACTTACTTATGGTGTTTAGGGAACCCTGAGGTTCATTGCCGCCCTCACATAAGCCCGCCATCGGTCCCTATCCTGTGCAAGATTAATCTAGTCTCTATCATCATATTCCACCTCCCTCAAATACATTTTTTATTATCCTCCCATCTACGTCTCGGCCTCCCCAAAGATCTTTTTCCCTCTGGCATCCCATTATCATTAAACAGCGATAATAATACTTTCACATTCAATAGGTCTACTTTCTTCCTTTCACTGCTGCAGCCACATCTACCGCCATTTTAACAGCCAGAACTGAATAAGAAATGTTTCACCGAAAAAAAAAATAAATTTCTCAGCAACCACTTGCTGGATATTTTTCACTTACCACTCAAAAAAATCTCCACACTTTAAAGAATATAATTACTGTAATGAAATACATTTCATCAATTATGACAATAATTCAGACAAAACTTCCGCAACGTTCCACAAGCACCCTCTTCTCACAGAATCTGACAACAGAATGGTAAAATCAGTTTTCAGTCCTATTGAATATATATTATTTAATGTACCGAAGTACATATGATATTTCCATGCAGATATTCTGCGTTATCATACGATGAAAGAGTAATGGAACGGAGAAAAATTCTCCCCGGCGCCGGGATTTCAGCTCTACGTGCTGATGCTTTATCCACTAAGCCACACCGGATACCACCCCGGCGCCGGACAGAATCGTCTCAGTTTTAAGTTCCAACTCTTGGGTTCCCTCTAGTGGCCGCCCTCTGCACTACGTCATAGATGTCTATGAACGAAGGACTGAAGTCCACACATGTGCTGGGGTGCACTCGTTATGAGTGACTAGTTGGCCGGGATCCGACGGAATAAGCGCCGTCTTAAATCACAAGTGATTTACACATATCATATATATTATTTAATGTACCGAAGTACATATGATATTTCCATGCAGATATTCTGCGTCATCATACGATGAAAGAGTAATGGAAAGGAGAAAAATTCTCTCCGGCGCCGGAGTGGATAAAGCATCAGCACGTAGAGCTGAAAACCCGGGTCCAAATCCCGGCGTCGGAGAGAATTTTTCTCCTTTCCATTACTCTTTCATCGTATGATAACGCAGAATATCTGCATGGAAAAATCATATGTACTTCGGTACATTAAATAATATATATGATATGCGTAAATCACATGTGATTTAAGACGGCGTTTATTCCGTCGGATCCCGGCCAACTAGTCACTCATAACGAGTGCACCTCAGCACATGTGTGGACTTCAGTCCTTCGTTCATAGACATCTATGACGTAGTGCAGAGGGCGGCCATAGAGGGAACCCAAGAGTTGGAACTTAAAACTGAGACGATTCTGTCCGACGCCGGGGTGGTATCCGGTGTGGCTTGGTGGATAAAGCGTCAGCACGTAGAGCTGAAAACCCGGGTTCAAATCCCGGCGCCGGAGAGAATTTTTCTCCGTTCCATTACTCTTTCATCGTAGTCCTATTGAAGCTCGACAGAGCCGCTAATTGTAATGCAGACGGATCTAGGTAGTGCTGCCATGTACTGGGATTTTTATAGCATCAAATTTACTCGGCCAACTTCGGAATGTTAAATATAAAAACTACTGAGAATTTGTACGTGTTCCGAAATTATCCGAGTTTGCCACAACTAATAGACCTAATTAGTATTACCACAAGCTTCAATAATTCGGTAATATTTTATGGAAATTTTAATGTGAGATATTTTCCACAGGAAGTAAGATATTTGAAAACAGATTTTTCAGTTGGTTTTGTCACAACACTATACACAATATGGATTGGCCACACGACCCTTTATCCATTCGAAATTTCAAAGTTGTATCCAATACGACGGCTTTCAAGATGGCAGAGTATTAAAATTATGTGTGTAATTGGTTCATTCATTGGTACTAGTCTATAATAAATGCGATATATATGTTTACCTAACATATAATGAAGTCCTAGGAAATTGCATAATAGTTTTTATTTATTTTAATGTAGTCTGTTGCCCCTTTCTATCTGCACAGTTATATCACTTCTATTCTGTACAACTGAAATAATTCACATCTAAGATAACCATCACTTGCTGGGCTGCCCATAAAGCACAGTTTACACAATTTCATTATATTACTTAATGTTACAGTTTAAATTTATGCATATTATTAATTTTTCACAAATTGTTATAGTTATATAGAGTTTCAGGGGCAATAGCAAATATTTTAGGAAGTGGTAGTATGGACTATTCCGAATATTAATAGAGTTCGTATAAACATGTGTCCAATTTTTAATGGATGTGGAGGTACAGCTGTTCGAATGTTACGTATAAAACCTCCTGTATTTGCTTAACGTCGAATCAGACGTCCACCGTGGTGGCTGTTCTTCGCGGTTTGTCTGAAGATTGGTACATGGTAGTCATGATGGATTCTGGACAACTCATATGTCTGCATAAGAGGCACCACAGATCTTAGCGGGCATGACGAGCACATGACGACTCATGTAGATCTATAAGGTATAGCCGACTATCACCAAAGGTATGATATACAGATTTGATGGCTGGAGAGGAATGCGTGATGTGGCAGATGATAGAGCCGACTTAGCCAAATAGCAAAATGTGAGTGTTGCATCAAAGACCTATTTTGAGATGCTGAGGGAAGTTCCATATCGCACCGATAAGAAGCTTTCTATTTACCTCTGTTCTGCATATGAATTATTTTAAATGTCTATTAACGAAAATCGAAAAAAATATTGTTAGACATGTTGCAATACATGTACAGTTCTTTTGTGTGCATTTGTGTAAAGTTATTAAAACATCGTGAAATATAATGAAAATACAGGCTACAGTCTTAAGAAATGTATTGTCACACAGATAGCCTACTTTATAAGTCCCAGAAAGGAGGCAGTGCGCATGATCAGACATACAACGTAACAAAGCTAATTTTATTACCTCAACTAGCCCTTCTCTTGTGTCCCAGGTCGCACGTCTTCTGATCCTGCGCAGTGTCTCCTTTCTGGGACTTATGAAGTATCTGTGCGACAGAACTTTTTTCTAAGACTGTACAAAGAATATTTCTGTGCGCGACTTTCCGTAGAGTTTTAAGGCCTACCAGCCGACTGATTACCTCACGTTCACTTCCTCAGCAGAGCTGAACGATCATGCAACTATTGCGCTGTAACGCGTGGTTAGCTCGTTGATAGCTGGCTTACGAAACCAGATTTCGTTACTCACTGTAGCTCTTCAAATTCGACACAATGCTGGGCGAGCATCAGTCCCGTAAAGTGACCGAAATTTCATGATAATATTTCTTCGCCCATAGGGATTGGATCCAGCGCGTATTCCATAGCCCAGGGATGCAGAACTGGCGAGAGAGGAGTGGATAGCATGGGGAAAGCGTTGGTTCCCCGTCTACAGTCCACCGGCGTTGAATGACGTATCTGTGGCCCGTACGCAATCACATAAGACAGACACTGAATACAAATCCCCTCCCCTACAAAGTTAATGACGCGGGGATGGAAGGAAGGGGTGAGTGACGTACCCGATGAGTGACGCAAAGCCACAATTGTCGCCCAGTTCTCCAAGCATGCCATAGCCTATTGCTAGTCTTGATGTGACGCCTAAGACTACTGGGCGAAACCAAGAAAGCTACAGACGTAATATTATTCACAGGAACTGATTTACTGCAGAAAGACATTCGATACAGCGTTCATATTGCTGAGTATTGTTAATTAATACCAATAGTAAGGAGTCCTACCTACAAAGGTCTGTTGGACAGCCTGTTTTCTGTTTATGCACATTTCGCGACTTCAAATCCTAAGTGGTAATAAAAATTCTTAGCGTGGTTTCTTTGCAAGGATAGTAGAGTTAGAAAATTCAAATAATTACCTTGAGTTTACATAAACAATTAGATGTCAGGTTGAGGAATTGGCAAAACATAAGAGAACTGTAATGATAAATGCCGTAGCCTATAACTTTACAGCCTCTTCTAATCTTCGGTGTATCGCCATGGTTACTGCTCATGCAGCCTGTTCCTACAACACATAAAGGCATCGCGAGGTGATGGAATCCACTTTGCCAAAATTTAAATAGCTAACACCTGTTTGACCACGAACTATTTATGTTAGCTGATGACTAATGGAGGTTATAAAGCTGTAGCCCGTGGGACTGGAAGTCGATACCTGTAATGGTCTTCCCTCTCGAACTCCGGGGAGTCTACGCTGTCAAAACAAAGGAAAACGAATAGTGCGCCGGGTAGGTACACAGATCGTATAAAATTCCCATTTTTAAATGTAAACGCTTTTGGATACAGTTAGCGTGTTTAGAATACTCTTGCCGTAACATCTGTCTGTGGCTGTGATGGAACGTTGTCATCACGATAAGTGGAGTAGTAATTAAATAAATCTGTTGTATATAAGTCATTTTTATTGAAGACGTATTGCAATATTAAAATCTGTGGTTTAATGCAAGATCAACCAATCACAAGTTTTCATCAAAATGAGATAAGTTGGGCAATCAATTGAAATTATATATACAACAACAATCAATGTCTAACTGTAAAGGAACACAGACATCCTTTGAACCAATGCATATCATAAAACACGAAAATATTTAGTGCAGTAAAAAGCAATGTAGATATTGATGAATTATCTTACACTTTTTACTGCTAGAACATGCAATGTGAACTTTAGTTATTTTACCACCTCAATGAGCTCCATTATCTATGATTTTGGTATCTTCAATTTATGTTTCGAAATGTTACTTTATTATGAACCTGAATTATTGTGGAAAGTAGTCGTACTCAAGAGGAAGACGTATGATAGAGCTCTGTCAAAAATATGTTAATAAAGACAGTGGTAAGGGCAGCTTTTCTTAATAATGCAAATTAGAATTAGCTGTTAGTATAAGTGACTTTAGATTAAATATCGAAACACTAGACTTTAATTTTATAATTTAATATGTCTGATTTGAAAATGATTATTGTATATCCAAAGCATAATAGTTATCTAATATCAAACTGATAATACATTTTCGCAACAGGAGTAAAAAGCCAGGCAAAGGATTGAAACGCCCTTGTGCAACCCAGAGAAAATGTTTTGAAAAATTAAATGAAGAAGACTTCGAAAACATTTTTATAGAGTATGCTATTATGACTACACAAATATCTTGTTCTCTGGAGGAATACTCTAAAACAGAGGAAGAGAGGTGTGGAAGCATGGAGAAAGAGTTTGTTCCCCGTCCACAATCCTCCGGCCTTGAATTACATATCTGTGACGTCCGCAAGCACACTGAATACATATTTCTTCTCCTTCTACCATATCCAATGACGTGTGAGAGTGAAAGGAAGGGATGAGTCACGTATTCCGGGTTGTGACGTGTGCCACAATTGTAGCACACTTTTGTATCTCTGTCCTAAAATAACAGTATGATTAAAAGAAGGGGTGTAGAAAGTAGCAGCAGACTCTCATTTTCAAGAAAATATATTCTTAAAAAAATGCTAAGATTGTATCTAAACAATTACCTTAGATATTAATAAAAGTCGGAGTCATTGTAAAAAGTAAAGAGTAGTAAGAGTGGATTTTGCTGGGGATGGTAGAAACATTAAATAGAAATCGTAAACTTATTTCAGAAAAAGCAAAACAGATAATAATAGATCACAAAGAGAATTTCAGACTTACTTGAGTCATTATTCAAAATCACATGCACAGAAGAAATCTCAATTCAGACTTATCTATATCTAAGATTGTGTAGTTTTATGCATTTTACCGTAAAATAATTGTAGAAATTTTTAATTTGTTATTCCATCGGCCCAAGAACGAGACGTGTGGGAGATATGATATACGAATTGCTTCTTAAAACATCAGCTAGTGACAAAGTAAAAAGTAAAATGGAAGAAGAAATGAAAGTTAATTTAGATTCAGCAGAATCCAGAAAACAAATCATTCGACTCAACATGAGCAGTACAATTCTCAGAATGTGAATGAACTATTAATTAGATGCCTCTAATTATATTTATAATGAATAGGAATACAAAAAGATAAGCTACATTTTTATTCCAGTATGCCCTGAAAAGAACCAATGTGCTAAACTTATTATAAATTAGAACAACCAAAACCAGTAAAATGTCGCAGGATTTCAGTGCTAAAGGCAGTTCAAATTAAAGAATTAGTTGTAGGTGTATTTGTAGTCAACATTAATAATGACGACGAAGTGAAGAGAAGCGAATAGAAGCATTTAAAATGTGAATATGGAGAAGAATGGAACGTGTGAAGTGGACAAACAGAATAAGAAATGAAGATGTCTTGGAAAGAGTGGATGAAGAAAGAATGGTGCTGAAACTGATCAGGAAGAGGAAAAGGAATTGGTTGGGCCACTGGCTAAGAAGAAACTGCCTACTGAAAGATGCACTCGAAGGAATGATGAACAGAAAGGAGAGTTCGGGGTAGAAGAAGATATCAGATGATAGACGACATTAAGATATGTAGATCATATAAGGAGACAAAGAGGAAGGCAGAAAATAGGAAAGATTGGATGGGAGAAAGCTGAGTTTGCAGTGAAAGACCTGCCCTTTTCTACAGAACAATGAATGAATGAATGAATGAATGAATGAATGAATGAATGAATGACAGCTCCTTCAGAGAAAAGTGCTATCAGAATTATTTACAATCAAATATTTTCATCAAATTTAAATCATCCATTCTCAACATTACGATATTTTGATGTTATTGCACTGAGCCACAGAAATGAGTGTGATGGAAGCATGTAGTCATGAAAAAAAAAGTAGTTTACTTCGTTTCTTGTATTTAATATTTTTAATCGATTAATAACTATTGTGATTAAGTCTGTGTAATGATATCCTCTAATTACTATTCATAAAACTGGCAAAGTATATAATCACTTCTTGTGTCTCATTATTTAAGACTTCTATTTGAACTGTCAGCCATTACAAATAAATCTGTGTGCGGTCTTATGGTCACATTACTATAACAGCAACTAACCCAAATTCTTCTAAGTCTGCATTTAAGACTTTTATTGAACTACTAGCCTGACTCGTGCGCTTCGCTGCACTTGTTATAAATAAATATCATTGATTTAAATCTGTGATACTTCCAAATACAGCTTTGTTATGGTTAGTGAATAATTAATTTATTATCAATTATAAATCGTTTGCTCCCGAATTACTTTCAAAGTTGTCTTTAGAATTATGAATGTAACTGTTATTACCATGCAATAGTTTCGGGAGTTGTTCGATTAATTATACTTTTAAGCTTGGTATTACGTTAGACCTAACAGCGTCTGAAATAGAATATATTTGTAAGAACTGAAGATCGTTACTCTCAGCTGGAAGAAGGCTTTGTCACCGAACGATAAACTTGTGCTGATAACGGATGTACTGCTATAAGTACCTACCTAAGTTTTTAATTGGTTGTGAGGGCTCTTGAATCTCAGTAAGAAAAACTTTTCCAGCAGCGCAACGTATTCAAGACTAATTTACAAACATGTTAAACGAATTATTCTTGCAACGAAAACGGATGCTCCCTAGACCAAATAGTCGCATTTTAATTATGTAATTACTTTATAGTTTCATCTGGTATTGTATGATGTTATGAGTGAGATATCTATGTTGTTAATTGTTTTTATTGTAACATTTGGCCATAACTGACTGAGGCCCGGTTGTAGAAACACCGATCAAATATGATTGGCGATCAAGGAGGGTTTGATTGACCATCAGTTCTATTTCTGTTGCAGAAAGAACAATCAATATTTGATCGGAGATCAGTCTTCCATCAGATTTGATCATCAGATTTTTGCTGGTTAAGTGACTGATCATTGATAAAGTATTTATGTTATTCTCTTTATAGTGCAGTTACTGCAATTATTTATACAGTAAATAGTTATAGCGTAACAATATTGTTTTCGACATAATGGATTCTTCTAATGAAGAAATTTTAGAATGAAAAAATATTATTAAGAAGAGGGCATTTCCGTGATAGATATGAATTGTTTTTGTATATACTGACAGAGCATTTGAGCAAAGATTTAGGTTAAGTAAGGATTCGTGTGTTTTGTTACTTTCAAAAATTGAAACAAATATATGCAGACAGACAAATCGAAACCTTCCACTTTCTCCTATGAACGAAGTTCTAATAACGCTGAGATTTTATGGTGTTGGAATTTTTCAGGCAGTCTTGAGTGATCTTGTTGGGGTCCACAAATCAACTATTGCCGAGTAGTTAGGAATGTTACGTGTGAAATTACTTTGTTATCGCAGGATCTCATAAAGCCCCAACCTGAGACAGGGAACGATTTGAAATCCAGAGAGAATTTTCAGCCATGTTAGGATTTCCAAGTGTAATTGGTTGTATAGACTGCTCACATCCCCATCCAATCACCTGGTTGGCCGGACTTTATCGAAATAGAAAAGGTTTCTTTTTTGTGAATGTACAGGCAATATGTAGCCTACACCATCATTGAAATTCTGGAATGTTGTAGCCCGTTGGCACGGTTCTACACATGACAACACAATATTTTTAATGAGTAGGTTACGAGCTCAATTTGTAAATAGAGAGATGGGAAATAGAATTCTTTTGGGATATGGAGGCTATGCATGTTCCAATTTCATATCGACTCCCCTAGGAAATACCACAACAGAAGCCCCCTCACTTTTTTTTTTTTGTTTCCTTAATTTCTTTTAGTCTATATACAAATAGAATCCGCCTGTTTCTACAAAAAGCAACAAAACAGCAAAGCATTCACTTATTTTCCTAGTCACCGTCCACTTGATACATTCGTTTCGTGACTTTTAAAGAGCATCAAATTGGCTGTGGTTGCTAAATAGCGCTGTTCTCAAATGCATTTCTTTTTCAAATCAACAATTAGTAAATCGAAACAGATTGATTGGAGATTCACGTTTCTGCAACGCAATGAACAATCAAATAAATCAGACATCAACTGATTGGCGATCAGGGACTGATTTGATTTGCGTTTCTGCAATCGGTCCTGAGTATATAAGATCTCGTGCTCAGAGGGGTGTAGTTCGGGGTTTGAGGTGGCCTACAAGCCACAAGTCATGCTAAAGATGTTGGTTTCTTAATTATTCATATGGAATATTGTGCACTATATGGAACTGTTACCTATTAAGTGTACATTACCGTAGCTCACCCAGATACGTAATTAAGCAATAAAATATGTACTGTTGTAGTACTGAATAATAAATACTTAATATGTACCGCGTGTATATTTGTAACATTTTCCATCTCTGGCTTTCATTCTTTCATAAAAAACGCAACGCAAATCAGACATCAAATTTCAGTACGGTACCTTAAAGTAGCATTAAATTTAACTGCAGTACATATTGCTAATTATTAGTTTCGACGGTATATAAAGTTTTCTGTGTGTAAGGTTTTGTTTAATCCTACCTTATATGCATTTGCGCTCAGTTCTCGATTCACACATGAGCTTTCGTAATGACATAAAGCCTACGTCCATCTAAAGGAAGTACACTTTCCAATGATGAAAGAATTACTCAAATCTATTAAATAGTTTCCTGAGATTGCTTCATACAAACACACAAACACTCTCTCTTTATAATAATATTTAATATATTATAAACACATACGAATATCATCGATATAAAAATGGTTTTTGAATAAATATTAATCCGATTGTTGTCCAAGGCCGTCTTAAATAAATGCAGAGTCATTTGTTTTATCTTTATTACTCGTATATTAATCTGACGTAGCCATGATATGAAAAGCATTGTTATTATGAAACAGATATATCTCGTCATATGGTAATGCAGAATTCCTGCACGGAAATATCATTATGTATTTCAGTACATCATAGTAATATCAGTCCTATAAAAATTTTTCATAGAATAAAAAGCATCGGAAATTGTTTTCAAAGAAATGTTGTTATGTAATATTTTTCATAAAAATCAATAATAAGCGAGATATTTCGATTTATTTAATTCAGACCCTCTTATAAGCCCCCTTTTAAATAAAATATTTTGAATGACATATAATCTCAAATCTAAGTTAGAACGAATTTAATTTATATTCCAGTTTTTATATAAATCGGTTCAGCCATTATCGCGTGAAAGTGTAACAAACATCTAGACAGACAAATAAACAAAAATTTCAAAAAAGCGATTTTCGGTCTCAGGATGATTAATTATACAAGTTAACACCAATTATTTTTGGAAAAGCGAAAATTACCAGAAAAATTTTGGTTACAGATTTATTATTAGTATAGATTATATTATTTAAAAAGTGTGTTGATAACGGATATAGGCCTACTCCGATAAATAAGATTTAATTTGTTGTGGGGGGGGGGGCTCTTGAATCTCAGGAGGAACAACTTTTACAACAGAGCAACATAATCTGCTTGGCTCATTACCCATTTTTTTTTCATTGCATTTATTGCATAGTTTATTCATTTTATATATTTTAATACGATTCAATTGAGCATAGTTAAAATTTGGATTATAAAATTATGGTATGCTAAGCTAACGTACTATTATTGCATACTAAATCAATACACTCTCGTTGTTCGTTAATTTTCTGGGATGAAAATGAATGTGTACTTACACATTATTTTAAGAAATACAGGAAACGAATATACAGAAGAGCCTATCAAGTTTTCTGTGTATAAAACTCTATTTTAATCTTACCTGTCCTCGATTCACTCAGAAGTTAATCTAATAACATTATAGCATTATGTCCAGCTAGAGAAACTACACTTTCCAATAGTGAAATAATAATTATACAAATCAGTTAATTAGCTTCTGAGATTAATTCATATAAACATAGAAACATTCTCTGTATGTTAATAGCATGCTTCCGTTTGTTGTTGTCCAGGGCCCCTTATAGTCGAAGTCATTTGTTTTTATTTCATTATAGCCCCTTAGGTGGCGATAATAAAACGCATTGTTATTTTAAAACTCATTTATCTCATTAAATATCAGTACTATCAAAATTTTGCATAGAGAAAAAATTAATGGAAATCGGTTTTAAAGAAACATTTGTTATGTAACATTTTTCATGAAAATCAATAACAAGGGAAATATTTTGATTTATTTAATTCAGGCCCCCTTATAACCTTCCTTTTAAATAAAGTATTTTGAATGCCATATAGGCTGAAATCTAAGCTACAACGAACATAATTTATGTTTCAATTTTCATATAAATCGGTTTAGCCATTATCACGTGAAAAGGTAACAAACATACAGACAGATAGACAGACATACAAAAAAAATATAAAAAAAACAATTTTCGGTTTAAGGATGGTTAAATATACGTGCTAACACCAATTATTTTTGGAAAAGCGAAAATTACCAGGAAAATTTCGGTTACAGATTTATTATTAGTATAGACTAGCCGTACCCGTGCGTTCAGTTGCACTTGCTAGAAATAAATATAAAGAAATTCAAAATAGGACATTTGGTCCAGAGAACATTCGTGTTTGATAGAAGAATAAATCGTTTAATATGTTCCTTAATTTAAAGTCAAGGGTCAAGTCAAGGGGGGAATACAACACCGCATCCCGTTCCTCGATATCGTCATTATTTCCGGAGATTTGAGACTGAAATTTATAGGTAGTAAAAAAAAGTCTAGAAAAAAAGTGCAACGGATTTGCTCGACATTATTGGTCATTACTAGTAAACATGCGGGAATTCTACAGCGAAAAGAGCAGATCTCTGAGCCCCTTCGTTCTCCTTGTGTAGAAAAAAGTCTGTCTTGGAAAGTCAAACTGACCATTTTTTGACAATATGCCAGGCTCTACCGTCCATATCCCTGAAGGCAGAGGGTTGTCCTTTGCACTACAGAGAGAGTTTGAGGAGCTCTATTCGTCCCACTTATCAGCTTTGTTCTCACTACACATACGGCGGAGTTATGGCGACGAGAATGTTGGCGGATTAGAGGCATTGGCATTTTTTTCTCGAAAATCAGCTTGTGTGCGGCATTCCCAATTTGATGCTATCGTGACTGAAGAAAGTCAAGAGCGAATACAACAACGCATTCCATTCCTCGATATCGCCATTATTTCCGGAGATTAGAAACTGAAATTTTTAGGTAGTCAGAAAAACGTCTAGAAAGAAAGTGCAAAGGGTTTGCTCAATTTTATTGGTGACTAGCCGTACCCGTGCGCTCCGCTGCACCTGTTAGAAATAAATATAAAGTAATTACATAATTAAAATAGGACGTTTGATCCAGGGAACAACTTTTACAACAGCGCAAGATAATCTGCTTCGCTCATTACCCAATTTTTTTTTTTTGCATTGCATTTATTGCATATATATTTTATGTATTTTAACACGATTTAATTGAGCATAGTTAAAATTTGAATTATAAAATAATGGATTTCTAAGCTAACGTACTGTTACTGCATACTAAATCAATACACACTCGTTGTTCGTTAATTCTCTGAGATTAAAATGAGTGTACATAAATATTATTTTAAGAAATACAGAAAACCAATGTACAAAATAGCCTATCAAATTTTCTGTGCATAAGAAGCTATTTTAATCTTACCTGTTCTCGATTTACTCAGACGTTACTGTAATAACATTATAGCATTATGTCCATCTAGAGAAACTACACTTTCCAATGGTGAAATAATAATTAATTATACAAATCGGTTAATTTAGCTTCTGATATTACTTCATACAAACACAGAAACATTCTCTGTAGGCTATGTTTAATAGCTTTCGATTGTTGATGTCCAAGGCCCCTTTTTCGATTGTTGTTGTCCAAGACCCCTTATAGACGAAATCATTTGTTCTTAATTCATTGCACCGTCTTAGATGGCGTTATTTTAATTTTAAAACTCATTTATCTCATTAAATATCAGTCCTATCAAAATTTTGTAAAGAATAAAACTTATTGGAAATCATTTTAAAGAAACTTTTGTTATGTACCATTTTTCACAAAAATCAATAATAAGCGAGATATTTCGATTTATTTAATTCAGGCCCCCTTATAACCTCCCTTTTAAATAAAGTATTTTGAATGCCATATAGCCTAAAATCTAAGTTACAACGAACTTAATTTATATTCCAATTTTCATATAAATGGGTTCAGCCATTATCGCGTGAAAAGGTAGCAAACATACAGATAGACATACAAACAAAAATGCGATTTTCGGTTTCAGGGTGGTTAATTATAAATGTTAGGACCAATTATTTTTGGAAAATCGAAAATTATCAGAAAAATTTCGGCTTCAGATTTATTATTAGTATAGATTACTAGTAAACATGAGGGGGCGCTACAGTGAAAAGGGCAGGTCTCCGAGCCCATTCGTTCTTCTTGTGTAGAGAAAATTCTGTTTTGGAAAGCCAAAATTTTAGAAAATTTGCCGGCCTATACTGTCCATATGCCTGGGGGCAGAGATTTGTCATTTGCACTACAGATAGAGTTCTAAGAGCTCTATATGTACTATTTATCAGCTTTGTCCTCACTACACATAATCGGAGTTATGGCTGCCAGAAAGTTGATATTTTTTTCTCGAAAATCAGCTTGTGTTCGCGATTCCCAATTGGATGTTGTCGTGACCGATATATGTCAATGGGGAATACAACACCTCATCCCGTTCCTTCATGTGGCCATTATTTCCCGAGATTAGAGCCTGAAACATTTTAGGTAGCCAGAAAAAGGTCCAGGAAAAAAGTGCAACGGATTTCCTCAATTTCATTGGTGATTAATAGTAAAAATGCGGGGATGCTACAGTGAAAAGTGCGGGTCTCCGAGGCCCTTCGTCCTCCTTGTGTAGAGAAAAGTTTGTTTTTGGAAAGCCAAAATGACCATTTTTTTTTAATTTGCCGGTCTCTACCGTTCATACGCCTAGGGGCGGGAAGTTGTCCTTTGCACTACAGATAGAGGTCGAGGAGCTCTATTGCCCCTACTTTTCAGCTTTGCTCTCACTACTCATACGGCCGAGTTACGGGAGCCAGAATGTTGGCTTAATAGAGTCTTGGTATTTCTTTCTCGAAAATCGGCTTGTGTTCGGGATTCCCAGTTTGATGCTGTCGTGAGTGAAGTAGGTCAAGGATAAATACTACACCGCATCCTGTTCCTCCATATCGCCATTATTTCCAGAGATTAGAGCCTGAAATTTTGAAAGTAGTCAGAAAAAAGTCTAGAAAAAATGCAACGGATTTGCTCAATTTTATTGACGAATACTAGTAAAAATGGGGGGATGCTACAGTGAAAAGATCGGGTCTCCGAGGCTCTTCGTTCTCTTTGTGTAGAGAAAAGTCTGTTTTGGAAAGCCAAAATGACCATTTTTTTTTCAATTTGCCGTCCTCTACCGCCCATATGCCTGGTGTCAGGGGGTTGTCCTTTGCGCTACAGATAGAGGTCGAGGAGCTCTATTGGCTCCACTTATCAGCGTTGTTCTCACCACACAACGGCGGAGTTATGGAGGCGAGAATGTTGGTATTTTTTTCTCGTAAATCAGGTTGTGTTCGGGATTCCCAGTTTCATGCTACAGTGACCAAAGTAAGTCAAGGGAGAACACAACACCCCATCCCTTTCCTGGATATCGTCATCATTTTCGGAGATTAGAGACTGGAATTTTTAGGTAGTCAGAAAAAAGTCTAGAGAAAAATGGAACGGATTTTGCTCGAGTTTATTGGCGATTAGTAGTAAGCATGCGGGGATACTACAGTGAAAAGGGCGTTCGTTCTCCTAGTGTAGAGAAAAGTCTGTTTTGGAAAGTCAAAATGACCATTTTTTTTTTAATTTGCCGGCCTCTACCTCCATATGCCTTGTGGCAGTAGGTTGTCCTTTGCACTACGAATAGAGTTCGAGGAGCTCTATTCGTCTCACTTATCAGCTTTGTTCTCACTACACATACGGCGGAGTTATGGCGACAAGACTGTTGGCGGAATAGTAGCTTAAAGCCTTGGTATTTTTTTTTTTTTTTTCGAAAATCAGCTTGTGTTTGGAATTCCCAATTTGATCTTTTCGTGACCGAAGTAAGTCAAGGGGGTCCACACCTATTTCCTTTAGGATCCCCATCCGTTTATTCCAATCTACTCTGACAACAGCCTTTTCTAGGTCCACAAATAGTATATACACTTCTTTTTTCTTATCTACGTATCTTTCACCGATTGTTCTTAGCAGTCCAATTGCATCTCTGGTACCTTTTCCCTTCCTGAAGCCAAACTGCTCTTCTTCCAACTATTCTTCCATCTTAGAATATAAACGTCGTTTCAGTATTCGCAAGAGAATCTTCGCCGACTGCAATATCAGGCTGATAGTTCTGAACTCGTTACATTTCGGGCATTATTTTCCTTCGGGATTGGAAGCAATACTGTCTCCGTGAAATCTTCAGGCCATTCACCTTTTTCCTATATTTCGTTGTATAATGGTAGAATTTGCTTCCTGTCTTCACCCAAGCATTTTATTAATTGAAAGGGGATTCCATCATCTTCTGTTGCTTTCCCGTTCTCCATTTTCTTAAGCGATAGTTCAACTTCTTCCCTTAAAATAGAAAATCCTTTATTCGTCTTTTGAAACGGCTACTTCGACTTCTATAGCCAAGTCATCTGGATGATTTCTTGTCTCATATAACTCTTCTACTGGACTTGAGCAGAACACGGTGACTGAATGAATGTAAACTATACTTCATTCTTTTCCTGTTTCTTTATTTAGTAATTTCTTTTTTTCCCTAATTCTCCTATTTTCCTATCTTTCTTCGTAAGTTCCTTCTTTCTATCTCTTTCTACTTTTATTCTATGTTTTTTTATCTACCTTTAAATTTCTTTCACACCTCTTTTTCACTTCCCAATTTAGCTTGTTTTTATTTCTTTCTGTCATTATTTTTTCTTTCTTTCTTCCTTTCTTCTTCCTGTCTTTCTTTCTCTCTTTCATTCTTCTGTTTTCGTTATATTCTTACTTTCCTTTCCACTTTCCTTTCTTTCTTCATTCATTCATTCATTCATTCATTCATTCATTCATTCATTCATTCATTCATTCATTCATTCATTCGTTCATTCGTTCCTTCGTATATTCCTTCAAATACCTGTTTATTTATTTATATTTAATATTTTTTTTACATTCTACTTATTTGTTTATTTACTTGTATAAGTTATTTATTTACTTATTTATATCATTTATTTATTTATTCAATTATTTATTTCATTTATTTATTTATTTATTTATTTATTGCTTGTTCACTCATGACTCTCTATATATAATACTTATGTATTTATTTGATTACTGCTTTAATTATTCATTTACATTTTATGTAATTAATTATTCATGGATGAATATTTATTGATATTTGTCTTTCTATATGTCTTTCTTCAATTTTTATTTCTTTCCTTATTATATTTTGTTTGTCTCTTTTATCTTTCTTTATTACTTATATAGGCCTACTAATTATTGTTTACATGTTTATTTGTGTATTTTTTCTTTATTTCTTTGCTCACTGCGTTATTTCTTAATTTACTTATTTCTTAATTTGTAGATGTCTTTATGTAGTCAATTTTTATTTCATTCCTTCTTTATGTACTTCTTTCTATCATTAATATTCTTATTTCTTCCTTTCTTTCTGATTCTCTCTTCATTTCTTCCTACCTTTTTTGTTTTTTGCCTGTTTATTTTTATGTTTTCAAATCGTTCTTTGAATGTTTGTTTGCTACTTCCTTTCTTTTTTATTTATTCCTTTATTTATATTACTTTCTTTAATTCTTTCTTTACTTCTTTTTTCCCTTTACTTATTTTTATTTTCTTTCTTTCCTTCTTTCTACATATGTTTATTTACTTATTTCCTTGAGTCTTTGTTTCTTTGCTTCTTTATTTTTTATTTATATTTTTATATTTTATATTTTTCTCCATTTTCTTTCTCCTTTATTTCCTTGCTTTTCTCGCTTCTTTACTTTGTTGTCTTATTTATTTGTTTATATCTGTATTTCTTTGTGTCTTTATTTTTTGTGTCTGTATGTTTTTGTGTCTTTCAGTTTTCTTTTTTTAATTTTTAACTCACTATATGTATTTTCTTATTTCTCTTCATTTCATCCAGCATTTCTGTCTTCACTGATTTCTTAATTACATTTTTCTATCTATAGATCTTTATTCCTTCTCTTATTGCTTCTTCATTTCTTTCTTTGTTCTTTTTGTTTATTTATTTCTTTTTGTATTTTTTCCTCGTTTCTTTATATATTTCCTTCCTTTTTCATTCCTGTTCCTAATTCTTTTCCTTCCCCTTTGATTACTGGTTTATTTATTTTTTCTCTCTTCATTTAATTCCTAATTCGTAGTTAATTCCTTTCTTATTTCAACCTTTCTTTCTTATTTACTTATTTATATACTTATTTCTTTAAATCATTCTTTTATTTCCTTCTTAATTTCTCTTTATTTCCTTCCTTATTAATTTTTCTACTTTCTATTCTTCATTATTTTATAGTTACTTGTTTTCATTTCATTAATCGCAGTTTTTATATTTTTTCCTTCTTTATATTTTATCATTTTTCAATTCCCTTTTTGTTTTATCTAAATTGTGTTTCCTTTATACTATTTTAGTTCTTTTCTAAATTCCATCAATTTTTCACTCTTTATTCCTATCTTTTCCTTTATTTATTTGTTTCTCAACTTTCCTAACATTTTCATACTTTTTTAACCTATGTTTCCCCGCTAACTTCTGATTTATTTTCACTCTATTTTCCTCTATATTTATTCCCTATTTGCCTCTAATTTCTCCGCTATTTTTTTCTATTTTCCTAAAAACTTTCTCTATATTTCCCTCTATTTTGCACTCTATTTTACCATTACTTTGTCTTCTATTTTCATCTCATTTACTCTCTATTTTCTCCTCTATTTTCACTCAAATTTCTCCCACATTTTCCCTCAATTTTCCATCTATTTTCATGCTATTATCCTCTATTTTTTCCTCGATTTCCCTACATTTTTATCTACAATCTCCCCTATTTTCCCTCTACTTTTTTCTCTATTTTCCTTTTATTTTCTCCTCTATTTAACTTCTATTTCCTCCTGCATTTTTCTCTAATTTCGCCTTTATTTTTTCATATTTTCCTCATATTTTATCACCTATTTTTCCTCTATTTTCTCCCTTATTTCCCATATATTTTATGCTATACTATCTATCCATTTTCTTCTCTACATATGCCCCTAATTTCTCTCTATTCTCTCATCTACGTTTTTCTCTATTTTCTCCTCGGTTTCCTTTCTATATTCTCTTTTATTTTCCCTTTATGTTTCGTCCGATATTTTCTCTTCTATTTTGCATATATTTCCCTCTAATTTCCCTCCATTTCTCGCCTTCTTTCTCCTCCATATTCCCTCCATTTTCAGTCTATATTCTCCTGTGTATTTCCAACAATTTCTCTCCTATTTTTCTCTCTGTTCTCCACCTATTTTCTCTCTCTTTCCTCCTCTATTTGTTTTCCAATTTCCATCTATTTCTCCTCTAGTTTTCCTCTACGTTCTCCTCTATTACATCCGCTACTTTCTCCTTTTTTTCTCTTTCATTTTCCCTTTAAATTTCCTCTATATTCCCTCCATTTTCATTTGTACTTTCTGCTCTATTTTACCACTACTGTCTCCTCTAATTTCCCTCTATTGCCCCCTCTTGTTTCTCTCCCTTTTCTCTGTATTTGCCTCTATTTTCTCCTCTTTGTTCTCTTCTATATTTCCTCTATTTTCTGCTATATTTTAACACTACTGTCTACACTATTTTGCCTCTATTTTGTCCTTTACTTTCTCCTCTATTTTCCCTGTATTATTTTCTGCCCTAATTTCTCTCTATTTTCTCTTTATTTTCACTCTTCCTTCTTTGTAATCTATTTATAAATTCCCTGTAATTTCTCCTCCTTTTCTGCTCGACTTTCCCGCTATTCTCCGCTTTATTTTTTTATTTTTGATCCACTCAGAATCTAATTTCTCCTATAATTTCTTCTCTAATTTCTCCTCTATTTTACTTGTAGCTTCCTTCTGTTATATCCTCAATATTCTCCAACATTTTCCCTCTATTTCCATTCCATTATCTTATCTAATTTCCCTCTATTTTCTCTTTTTTCCCTCTACTCTCTCCTCTATTTTTCTCTACTTTGCCTATATTTTCCTTCTAATATCCCTCTATTTTCTCGCCTATTTTCCCTCTATTTTATCCTCTATTATTCCTCAATTTTCGTATTTAATTTGACCTATTTTTCCTCTAATTTCTTCTCCAATTTCCCCCTGATTTCTCCTGTATTTTTTTCTATTTTCTCTCTCCAATTCATCATTTATTTTGTTCTCTACCTTATCCCATATTTTATCCTCTGCTATTTCTCTAATTTTCTCTTATTGTCCTACTTTTTTCCTCTATTGTCCCTTTATTTTCTCTCAATTTCCCTTCTATTTTCACATTTAATTTTATCTGCATCTTTTTCTCCTCTATTTTCCTATATTTTTCTCTCTATTTCCTCATCCATTTTCTCTCAATTTTTCTCTGTTCTCCCCCCATATTTTCTCTCCCACATATTTTCTCTCTAGTTTCACTCTTTACCCTTCTAAATTTTCCCTATATCCCCTCTGATTTCTCATTTATTTCTTACCTCTTCTTTCCTCGAATGTTCACACTATTATCGCACTATTTTATCCTTTAGTTTTAATCTGCTCACCGTCCAATTTTTCCCATAATTTCTTCTCCACTTTCTTCTCTATTTTAAGCAATTTACACATTCTTAAGTTTAAAAATAAAGTGAAAATGTTTGTATGATATTTGATACATTTTATCATAATTTTTTTAAGTGTTACTATCATTATATGGTACTAATATTTATTGTATTAATCTGTTGCATGTACCCTATAAGATAAAACATTGTAATAAATATAAATAATCATTTTCTTAATTAATAACAGTGTATATCTCCAATAAATGATTCCTTAGCATCGCCACAGATACACTTGATTGTACTCGTCACTATATCTTGTCACTAGAAAGTTATTGAAATTTATATTTTCCCCGCCATTCATAAAATATTTTGATATGATACCTCTTGCAAAAAAGGAGAGATCTATAACTGAAACTCGATTAATATATTTCAGTATTATTTGTATTTATCCTGGTAATAATGAACAGTTTGACTCGTAGACATTTTCTTTTTTCAGCATTAACTTCCCATGATTTTACGAGAAGATTCGAAGAGAACGGCAGTCACGTAGACTTTCAGCTCCCTACTACTACCATTAATGGACAACACAATGTCAATACGGCGATTGCTGTCGTCTGCGATACAACGAACTTTTCTGTTGATTTTCGAGTTTGGCATTTTTTCCGGTTATTATATGCTTATTTAAGTTGTGTTAACTGTCGCTAGTGGTTTTATATTTTATTTTATCCGTCTTAGTATTTATTTTATTATTGTAAATATTTTTTTTATCACTATTATTATTATTATTATTATTATTATTATTATTAATGAATTATTTTGTATTACAATCTTTGTATCATTTCTGCCACGATTATTCTATTATTATTATTATTATTATTATTATTATTATTATTGATACTATTATTTATATCATCAGCATTATTATTTGAACCCTGTAAAATTAATGTAGACTACTGGACTGTACCCGAGCACGAGCATTATGCTCATTTCGGGAATCTATTCATATGTATTCAATTCAAATGTAAATTGTAAATAAATTTGAAATTGAATTTGAATTAAATCTCAATCCTGTATTTTACCCTCTGTAATTTCCTATATATTCCTTCTGTTTTCTCCTCTATTTTCCCTCTATAGTCCTATTAAGTTCCCCTCTATTTTGTCCTCTATTTTCCTTCTATTTCCTCCTATACTTTTCTCTACTTTTCCCTTTATATTTCCTACATTTTCAATCTAATTTCTCTCCAATTTCTCATTTACTTCTCTCTCTTTGCTCCACATTTTCCCCTAAATTCTCCTCTATTTTTCCCTCTAATTTCTTCTGTGTTTCTTTCCTATTTTTCACCTAAATTATTCTGAGCTTTATCCTATTTTCTCCACTATTTTCTATTACTTTCTCCTCTTTCTCTATCTCCCAATGGAGATGCACAAAGGCGGGAGTGCCGCAGGGCTCCGTATTAGGACCATTACTTTTCTCTATCTACATTAATGACGTATCAAAGAACTTACAGTATTGCTGATTTCACCTCTATGCCGACGACCTACAACTTTACATACATTCCAGACCCAATACGATCAATGAATCGATTAACAAGTTAAATTGTGACCTAGCCACTGTCTCCACTTGGGCGGCCAATTTCGGACTCGCACTTAATCCAAGTAAGACTCAAGCCATAATTATTGGACATAAGCGTTTAGTTAACTCCCTTAATAACAGTAATCTTTCAGTTGTTACCCTTAACAACACGCTAATCCCTTATTCATCTGTCGTAAAAAATCTTGGCTTCTTTTTTGATAATAATCTAAGTTGGAATTTTCAAGTTAAAGAAACGATAAAAAAATCTGTTCCTCCATTCACCGTTTGAGTCGCTTGAGAAACTTCTTGCTCCAGCAACTAAAACTTACCCTAGTGCAAACCCTAGTAACGCCGCACTTCGATTATTGTGACGTTTTGTTAAGTGGCCTAAGTTCTGAATTGTCAGTCAAGTTACAGCGAGCTCAGAATATGTGCGTCAGATACGTGTGCAACATCCGACGGTATGATCACATATCACCGTCCTTCGCAAGTCTCTCGTGGCTCCGACTTAAAGAACGTAGAACTTTACACTCTTTGTCTTTACTCTTTCGAATTCTGCACACTTCAGCACCAAATTACCTTTCGTCTTGTTTCTCTTATCTATACTCTAACCACGACGTAAATACCAGATCACTTATCTGTGGCATGCTAAGTATACCTCTTCATAGAACATCTTGTTATTCATCATCTTTTACAATATCCACCTCGCGTCAATGGAATTCCTTGTCACAAAGTATTAGGGGCTGCAAGACAATAAACACCTTTAAGAACAGCTTAAAAGATAACCTTATTAGCATTTCACTCCAATCATACTGATTTAAACTATCACTGACTACATTGTTACTTTTTTCTTTAGACATCATGCTGATTGTGCTGTATTTTAATTGTCTCGTAATAATCTCTTTCTATTATCTAATATTATTTGAAATATATTAACATTCTATGTATTTTAGTTTAATTCTGCTACACAGTTTATTTCAGTGTTTAATTAATAGTTCATAGTATTTTGTTGTTTAATTTGTAAATAACTTTTGTATACATGTAACTCTCATCTAAATCAAATTGTTGGATTCTTTGTAAGTTCATGCATATGTATATACACTTTTTGCTGGTTGAGTAGAAGAGAAGGCCTTACGGCCTTAACTCTGCCAGCTAAAATAAATTATTATTATTATTATTATTATTATTATTATTATTATTATTATTATTATTATTATTATTATTATTTTCTCCTTCACTTTCTCCTTCATTTTCAATCTACTTCCATTATAATTTCTCTTATATTTTCCCTCTATTTTCTCATCTAGTGTCTCAATTGTCTCCTCCATTTTTATCTGTTTTTCTCTGCTGTCTTCTCTATCTTCACTATATTTTCCCCTCTACTTTCTCGTCTATTGCCTCTTTTGTCTCTCTATGTTTTCACTGTTTTTCTGTTTTTTTTTCCTCTAATTTCCATCTATTTTTACCTATATTTTCTCTCTAACTTTACTCTATTTTCTCTGTATTTAATTCTCTATGATCGCCTTTATTTTCTTCTCTATTTTCCCTCTATTTTTTTTCCTATATTTTACTCTATAGTCCTCTATGTTTTCTCCTATATTTTCCTTCAATTTTCCATCTATTCTCCCTTCTACTTTCCTGTACCTGGTCCTCTATATTCTCTCTATTTTATCCTCTAATTTCTCCCTTTTTCCTTATATTTTTTCTCGAATTTGCATCTATTTTCAGTTCATTTTCTTTCTATTTCCCACTCTATTTTATTCTCTATATTCCCTTCATTTTTTACCCTCGGTACCCTCTATTTTCTTCTCCATTTCCCCCGATATTGTCGAGTCTATTTTCCCCTCACTTTTCGCTATATATTCCCTATATTTTTCCTCTATTGTTCCCACTATTTCTCCTCTATTTTCCTTCCTTCATCCTCTATACTTCCCCTCTAAAATCTGCTCAAATTTTGTCTCTATTTTCTGTTTTTTTCCTTGTGTTTCTCTTTAATTTCCCTCTATTTCCTCCTCTTTTTATTACTATGGTTTACTGCATTTTCTCACTTTCTCCCGTAATTTTTCTTTTCTTTTCTTTCTAATTTCCCTCAATTATCTCTCTATTTTCCATCTTTTTTCTCCTATTTTATTTCTATTTTCTCATCTGGTTTCTCTCCATTTTGCTCTATTTTTTTTTCAATTTTCTCTATATTCCCTATATTTTCTTCTCTAGTTTCTCCTCGGCTCTCCCACAATTTTCCCTCTAAATTTTCTCCTTCACATCTTGCACAGGATAGGGAGCGATGGCGGGCTTACATGAGGGCGGCAATTAATCCGCAGATTCCTTAAAAGCCATTTGTAACTAAATAAGTATTCTCCTTCACTTTTATTCTATTCTAAATTATTATTATTATTATTATTATTATTATTATTATTATTATTATTATTATTATTATTATTATTATCATCAATTTATCCACTAATATCTTTTCTATATTCCCGTATTTTCCCTCCATATTCTCCTATATTTTCCCTCTATTTTTCCTCTATTTTCTCCTCTACTTTCCTCTTTACTTTCCTTATATTTTCTCTCCTACTTTCTCTTCTACTTTCCCTCTATATACTTCTCTATTTTTACTGTAGTTTTCTCCTTATCTTTCTCCCATATTTCCCCTTAATTTCTTCTTTATGTCTCTTCTATTTTCGCGTCTGCTTTCTCTGTAAGGTCTCCTCTATTTTCTCCCCCTTTTCCGTATATTCTCCCTCTACTTTCTCTTCTATTTCATTCCACCTTCCCCTTTATTTCCTTCTATTTTTTCCTCTATTCCCTCCTCTATTTTCATTTATTCTTCTTCTAATTTGCCTTCTATTTTCTCTCTATTCTCTTTATTTTGTACCTATGTTTACTCCATTTCCTCTATATTTTTTAATTTATTTTCTCGTTTTTAATTTCCTCTATATTCTCTACTCTATATGTCTCTTAATTTTTCTTCTATTTTCCCCTCTATTTTACTATTCTATACTCGATTTTTCCTCTATTTAATTCTCTACATTTTGCTCTTTTTCTTCTATACATTCATCAATTTTCTCTGTATTTTTCCTCTATATCCTGTCCTAGTTTCCCTCTTCCTCATCTATTTTTTCTCTATTTTACTTCTATTTTTCTTCTATAACATTTTATCTTTTCTTCTCCATTTCTTTCTCTATTTTCTCATCGATGTATTTTCTTTTTTACTTCCTCATCTATTTCCCTCCTCTATTTTCTATATTCTGTATTTCCTCTCTTTTCTCCTGTATTTTCCATATAAAAGTTCCTCTAGTTTTCTCCCCTTTTTCCCCCCTCTATTTTATCCCCTATTTTCCTCTATTTTCGCTTTATTTTCTCTCCAATTCTGTCTGTATTTTCTTCTGTATTTTTCCTCCTTTTCTCCTCTAGTGCCCTCTATTTTTCCTCTATTTTCTTCGCTACATTATACTGCATTTCCCATATATTTTGCCTCTAATATCCCTCTATTTTCTCCTATATTTAATGCTCTGTTTTATCACTATTGTCTCCTATGTTTAACCTCTACTGTCCCTTTATTTTTCTTCTACTTTCTCTCTATTTTCACTTTATCCTCTTCTCTATATTCTCTTCTATGTTCTCTCTATATTTCTTCTTTTTCCCTCTATTTTCTGTACTTTCCTCAATTTTCTCCTCCGTTGTTCCATTTTCCCCTCTATCTTCTCTCTATTTTCTCTTTATTTTGGCCTCTATTATCTCCCTTAATGACATCTCTATTTTTACTCTAATTTCCCACTATTTTTCGTTTCACTCTATTATCTCTTGTATTTTTACTCTATTTTCTCATCCATTTCCCCTTTATTTTCAATTCTATTTTACCTCTATATTGTCTTATATTTTCCTCTACTTTGCACTTTATTTTCCCTTCATTTTCTGCTCTATTTTACAACTATTATCTTTCTATTTTCTCCTGGATTATCCTAGTATCTTCTGCTCTATTTCCTCCCTTATTTGTAATCTATATTCTCCCCTTTATTTTCCAGTATTTTTCTGTATAATTTTCTTTCATTTTCTCGCGTATTTACCCCTTCTTTCTCATCTATTTTCAATCTAATTTCTCCTCTAGTTTTCCGTATTTCCTCTTTATTTTTCCTACATTTTGCATCTAATTTCCCTCTTTTTTCTCCTCTATTTTCCCTATAACGTTTCCCATATTTAAAATTTTTCCTCTATTTCCCTTATCCTTTCTCCTCTATTTTCGCTTCATTTTCCCTCTATTTTCTTCTATATTGACCCTTTATTTTCACTTTATTTTCTCCTCTAATTTCCTTTCTTCTCCTCTATTTCCCTCTATATTCTATTTTTCCCTTAAATTTCCCCTCTATTTTTCTGTACTTTTTTCTCCATTAACTTTCTGTTTCCTTCACTATCTTCTTCTGTAGTGCCTCTCTACCTTTTACTCCACTTTTCCTCTATTTTCTTCTAAAATTTGCTTCCATTCTCTCCCCTATTTTCTCCTCTATTCTCTCTACCATTATTTCTCTATTTTCGTCTATTATCTCTCTACTCTCTTCTATATTTGTTGCTCTATTTGTTGCTCTATTTATCACTATTTCCTCCTCTATTTTCCCTCCATTTTCCTTATAATTTCTCGTCTATTTTTCTCTGTTTTCTCTCTAAACTATCCTCTACTTTCTTTTCTATGTTCCTTTCATTTTCTCCTCTATTTTTCTTCTACTTTATGCTCTATTTTAGCACTATGGTCGACTCTATTTTCCCTCCATTTAGCCTCCTTTTTCTCTTCTATTTTCCCATTATTTGCTCCTCTATTTACACGCTATATTCTCATCTGTTTTCTCTCTATTTTTACAACATTTTCCATCTTATTTTCCTCTACGCCCCCTCCATTTTTTCTCTATTTTCCCACTAATTTTCCTCTACTCTCCTCTTTATCTTTATTGTATTCACCATCTAATTTCTCCTCCATTTTCCCCTCTATATTCTCCAATGTTTCCCTCTATTTTCCTTTCTATTTTCCCTTAACATATCTTCTATTTTCTTCTCTATATTACCCCTATTTTAATCTCTATTTTTCCTTTTTTCTTCTCTTCTTACAACCCTATTCTCCGTCTAGTTTTGTTCTTTGTTTTCCCTTTATTATTTCTTCTACTTTTGCCTCTATTTTATATACTTTTCCCCTCTTCTCTCCTCTATTTTCCCTATATTTAACCCCATGCTTTCTCTTCTATTTTCTCTCTATTATGTACTGGATTATTTTACTTTTCTCTCTTTTCCCGCAATTTTCCCCCCACTTTTATCTCTATTTTAATTCTATTCTTCCTATATTCTATCCCATATTATCTCCTTTATTTTTGTCTATTTTTACTCCATTTTCACTTGTTTTCCTTTTTATTTTCTCCTCATATCTCTCTCTACTTTTCTTTAAATTTTCACTCTATCTTCTTCTATATTTTCCCCCAAGTTCCTCTCTATTTTCACCTCTGTTTCCTTTAAATTCTCCTCTATATTCCCTCTATTACCTTCTCTAATTTCTACCCTATTTTCATTCTATTTTCTCCTCGATTTTACCTATTTTCTCCACTATTCTCTCTTACTTTCTCCTCTATTTTCTCCTCCACTTTCTCCTCCATTTTCCTCTATTTTCTCTTTATGTTTAGTATTTTTCCTCCATTTTCCTCTATTTTCCATCTACATTTGCCTCTAGTTTCTACCCCTTTCCCTCTATTTTCTCCTCTACTTTCTCCTATATTTTCCCTGTATTTTCGCTCTATTTTCTCTCTAGTTTATTCTCATTTTCTTCTGTACTCGTATTTTCCCTCCTTTTGTCCTCCAGTGCCTTCTATTTTTGCTCTATTTTCTTCGCTTCATTATATTCCATTATACCTATGCTTTCCCTCTAGTGTCCCCTTATTTTCTCCTATGCTTAATGCTCTGTTTTAGCACTATCGTCTCCTATGTATTCCGTCTATAGTCCCGTCTATTTTTTGTTCTATTTTCTCTCTATTTTCACTTTATTTTCTTCTCTATATTCTCTTCTATGTTCCCTCTACATTTTCTCTTTTTCACTCTACTTTCTGCACTATTTTATCACTATCTTCTACTCTATTTTCCTCTATCTTCCCTTCAATTTTCTCATCCGTTGTGACATTTTCCCCCTATCTTCTCTCTATTTTGGCCTCTATTATCTCCTTTAATGTCATATCACCTTTCAACTCTATTTTCCCTGTATTTTTCGTTCTCCTCTATTACCCCTGTATTTGCACTCTGTTTTCTCATCCATTTCCCTTTATTTTCAATTCCATTTTACATCTATATTCTCTTCTATTTTCCCTCTGCATTGTCCTTTTTTTCCCTTTACTTTAAGCTCTATTTTACAACTATCATCCATTCCGTTTTCTTCTCCATTTCCTTCTCTATTTCTCCTAGATCTAGTCGCACCTCGAACTTCTCCTCTTCATTCTCCTGTACTTTACTTCTATTTTCCCTCTACTTTAATTCTGCATTCTCCTATATATACTGTATATTCCCTGTATTTTCTTTTATATTTCTATATTCCATCCGTTATAATTTATATTGTCCCTCTATTTTCTCCTCTAGTTTTTATTTTCTCCCCTTTATGTTCCCTATATTTTCCATATAAGTAATTTCCTTTCATTTTCTCACGTATTTACCCATTGATTCTTATCTATTTTCTCTCTAATTTCTTCTCTAGTTTTTTGTACTTTCCTCTTTATTTTTCCTAAATTTTGCCACTAATTTCCCCATATTTTCTCCTCTATTTTCCCTCTAACGCCTCCTATATTTATAATTTTTCCTCTATTTCTCCTATCCTTTCTCCTCTATTTTCGCTTCATTTTCCCTCTATTTTCTTCTATATTGATCCCTTTTAACTTTATTTTCTCCTCTAATTTCCATTTTTCCTCCTCTATTTCCTCTATAATCTTCTCCTCTATTCTTTTTTCTGTACTTTTCCTCCATTAACTTTCTGTTTCCTTCACTATTTTCTTCTGTAGTGCCCCTCTACGTTTTCTTCAACTTTCCCTCTATTTTCTCCGCAAATTTCTGTCGATTCTCTCCCCTATTTTCTCCTCTATTCTCCCTTCCATTATTTCTCTATTTTCGTCTATTATCTCTCTACTCTCTTCTCTATTTGTTACTCTATTTTGCCGCATTTTCTCCTCTAATTTGTCTCTATTTTCTCGTCTATTTTCGTTCTCATTTCTCCTCTATTTTCTCTATTTTCCCTCCATATTATCCTCTATTTTCTCTTCTATGTTCCTTTTATCTTCTCTATTTTTCTTCTATTTTATACTCTATTTTAGCAGTCTGGTCGACTCTATAGACCCTCTATTTAGCCTCCATTTTCTCTTCTATTTCCCCACTCTTTTCTTCTCTATATACATGCTATATTCTCATCTGTTTTCTCTCTATTTTCACAATACTTTGCATCTAATTTTCCTCTATGGCCCCTCCATTTTTCCTTGATTTTCCACTAATTTTCCCTCTACTTTTCCCTTTATGTTTATTGTAATCACAACCTAAATTCTCGTCTATATTGGTTTATATTTTCCCCTCCATATTCTCCAATATTTTGCTCTATATTCCTTTCTATTTTCCTTTAACTTTCCTTCCATTTTCTCCTCTATTTTACCTTTATTTCAATCTCTATTTTTCCTCTATTTTCTTCTCTTCTTACACTCCTATTTTCTCTCTAATTTTTTTCTTTGTTTTCCTTATATTATTCCTTCTACTTTCTCTTATATTACACACACCTTTCCTCTATTTTCTTCTCTATTCTCCCCTACGTTTTATCCCATGGTTTCTCTTCCATTTTCTCTCTATTTTCTACTGGATTATATATATTTTCCTGTCTTTGCCCGCTATATTCCCCTCAATGATCTCTATTTTAACTCTATTTTCGTTACATTTTATCCCCGATTTTCTGCTTTTATTTTGTCTATTTTTACTCTATTGTTGCCCTATTTCTCTTTATTTTTCTCCTCTATTCTCTCTCTACTTTTCTTTAAGTTTTCAATCTATCTTCTCCTACAATTTCCCTCAATTTTCTCTCTATATTCACATCTATTTTCTCTACCTTCTCTCTATATTCCCTCTAATTCCTTCTCTAATTTCTCTCCAATTTTCTTTCTATTTTCTTCCCTCTACTTTCCATATATTTTCTCTTGTATTTTCCTTCTATTTTCTCATCTAATGTCTCAATTATTTCCTCTCTTTTTATCTGTTTTTCTCTGTTGTTTTCTTTATGGTCACCATATTTTCCCTCCACTTTCTCGCCTATTGCCTCTTTTATCGCTCTATGTTTCCACGATTTTCCTATTTTTCTCTCTAATTTTACTCTATTTCCCCTCTATTTTATTCTCTATGATCTCCTTTAGTTTCTTCTCCAATTTCCAATTCTATGTTTTCAAAAATATTTTGCTCTATTGTCCTTTATATTTTCTCCTATATTTTCCATCAATTTTCAATCTATTTTCTCCTATATTTTCCTCTATCTAGTCTTCCATATTCCCTCTATTTTATCCTCTAATTTCTACATTTTCCTTCTAATTCTCCTCAAATTTCCCTCTATTTTCATTTCATTTTCACTCCATTTTCTCCCTCTGTCATATTCCCTTAATTTTCTACACTAGAGTTCCTCTATTTTCATCTCCATTTTCCCGATATTGTCTAGTCTATTTTCCCCTCTATTTTCACTGTATCTTCCCTGCAATTTTTCACTATTATTCCCGCTATTGACTCATCTATTTTCCCTTATATTTTCCCTCTAATATCCGCTCAAATTTTGTCCGTACTTTCTCTTATATTTTCCTCTGATTTCCCTCTATTTAATCCTCTTTTTTTTCTATGGCGTACTCCATTTTTCCACATTTTCGTCTCTAATTTTTCTACCACTTTTAATTCTACTTTACCTTAATTATCTGCCTAAATTTCCCTCTATTGCTCCCATATTTACCTTTCTTTCTCATCTGGTTTCTCTCTATTTTCACTCTTTTTTCTTTCTAATTTTCTCTCTGTTTCCTCTATTTTCTTCTCTAAATTCTCATCAAATCTCCCTGTATTTTTCCACTGAATTACCTTTCACTTTTAAACTATTCACCACCTAATTTCTCCACTAATTTCTGAACTATTTTCTCCTAAGTTCCCTCCATATCCTCTTATATTTTCCCTCTATTTTCTTCTTATATTCTCCCAAATCGACCTGCTATTCTCTCACAAACTTTCTCCTATTATCTCTTCTACTTTTCCTTTATATACTCCTCTGTTTTCACGGTATTGTACTACCCAACTTTCTCTCATATTTTCAGTTAATTCCTCTTTAATTCCCTTCTAATTTGGCGTCTGTTTTCTCTCCAAGTTCTCCTCTATGTTCTGCCCTTTCCCGTATATATTCCCTCTACTGTCTATTTTATCTCATTCCACATTCCCTTTAATTCTTCAAGTTTCTCCTTTGTTCTCCTATAATCTTACACAATACTTTCATTTATTCTGCCTCTAATTACCCTCTAATTCCACTATATTCCGTCTATTTTGTCTCTATGTTTATTCTATTTTCTTTATAATATACGTATGTCCACGCAAATTAAGTAGCTATCTATCTATCTATCTATCTATCTATCTATCTATCTATCTATCTATCTATCTATCTATCTATCTATCTATCTATCTATCTATCTATCTATCTATCTATCTATCTATCTATCTATCTATCTATCTATCTATCTATCTATCTATCTATCTATCTATCTATCTATCTATCTATCTATCTATCTATCTATCTATCTATCTATCTATCTATCTATCTATCTATCTATCTATCTATCTATCTATCTATCTATCTATCTATCTATCTATCTATCTATCTATCTATCTATCTATCTATCTATCTATCTATCTATCTATCTATCTATCTATCTATCTATCTATCTATCTATCTATCTATCTATCTATCTATCTATCTATCTATCTATCTATCTATCTATCTATCTATCTATCTATCTATCTATCTATCTATCTATCTATCTATCTATCTATCTATCTATCTATCTATCTATCTATCTATCTATCTACCCGATTTAACTACCCATCTATCCATCTATCTACCCTTTTTTCTTTTTATCTATCCGTCTATCCGTTCTATCTATCCATATATCCGTTCTATCTATCCATCAATCTGTTTTATCTATCCATCTAGCCGTTCTATCTATCTGCTAGTGTCTCCGAATTTCAATCATAATCATTCCCTATTAACACTTAGTCGCTCCCAATTCACTCAAAGTCACTCAACTCACTTCCTATTGACTCCTGCCAAATTCACTGCCAAATTCACTCCAAATCACTAGCAAATTTACTTCTAGTCACTCAAAAATTAGTTTGAATTGAAAATAGTTTGAATTTTTTTTTGCATCTTGAAAATTTTGGAAATTTTTTCAATTTTCTATAATTTTTGGAATTTTGGAAATTTTTCTTTTTTTAAGTTTCAAAAATTTTGAGAATTTTTGACAATTTTTAAAAACTAAAAATTTTAATTTTTTTTTAAATTTGAAAAATTTGGAGGATTTTTAAAAGTATTCTCAATTCTGAAGAATTTTGAAAACGTTTGAATTTTGAATAATTTTGAAAATTTTTGAATTTAGAAAGTTTTTTGAATTTAGAAAAGTCTTTTAATTTTGAAATTTTTGTTAATTTTGAAAAACTGGAAAACTTAAATTTCTTAATTTTGAAAAATTTTTGAAAATTTTTGAGAATTCAGATACATTTTGAAAATATTGAAATTATCTGCAATTTAAAAAAATTGAAAATATTTGGAAATTTTGAATTTTTATATTTTTGGAATTTTGAAAATTTGTAAATTTCTGGAAATTTTTCATTTTTTTTTTAATTTTTTGGAATGTTGAAAAATCTTTAAATTTTTTAAATTTTGCAAAATTTTGAAAATTTTCGGAAATTTTGAAATTATTTTGAATTTTGAAATCTTTGAAATTAATTTTTTTAATTTTAAAAATCATAATGTTGAAACTTTTAAAATTTCTTTTTAAAATTCAATTTTTTTTTTAATTTTTTAATTTTGAAAATTTTTTAATTTGGAAAAATTTTCAAAATTTTGGAAGGAAATATTAGAATTTTGAAAAATTTCAATTATTTTTTGAATTAAGAAATATTTTGAAATTTTTTTGAGTTTTGAATTTGGGATGTGACTTGGAGAGACGGAGTGAATTTGGGAGTAACTAGATGTGAATTCGGGAGTGACTTGAGTGAGTTGGACTGAATTTCGGAGAGACGAGAAGTGAATTTGGGAGTGACTTGGAATGAATACGAAGTGCCTTGGAGAGACGGAGTGAATTTGGAAATGACTAGATGTGAATTTGGAAGTGAATGCGAGTGAATTTGGGAGTGAGTTGAAGTGAATTTGTGAGTAGGACTGAATTTCGGAGAGACGAGGAGTGAATTTGGGAGTGACTTGGAATGAATACGAAGTAAAGGGAGAGACGGAGTGTATATGGAGTGACTTGGAACACTAGGAATAAATTGCGAGTGACAAGATTTTATTGGGGTGACTAGGAGTGAATTTGGGAGTGACTAGGAGCGAATCTGGAAGTGACTAGGAGTGAATTGGAAGAAATTAGAAGGGGAATCAAGTGTGACGGATAAATTTAGAGCAACTAATTCTGAATTGGGAGCGACTATGAAGATGGAGTGAGTAGGTGTGAATTGATTGAGTAGGAGTGAATTGAGAGCGACTAGGAGTGAATTTGACAGTATCTAGCGGTGAATTTCTGAGCCACTGAGAAAATTGAGGAGTGACACGGAGTGAATGTGGGAGTGACTAGGAGTGAATTCTGGAGTTACTGGGAGTGAATATCGGAGTGACTAGAATTGAATTTGGAATTGGCTAGGAGTGCATTCTAGGAGTGAATTTGGGAATGACTAAGATTGATCTTGAGTCACTAGGCGTCAATAGGGAGAAATTCGGGAGTGGAGAGTGATAGGAATAAAGTTGGAGCTACTAGGAGAGGACAGGGTGTGAGTAAAAGTGAATTGAGAGTGACTAGGAGTGAATTCGGAATGACAATGAATTCGGAGTGAATAAGAGTTAATAGACAGTGACTTGGATTGAATTTGGGTGTGAGTACGAGTGAATTTGGGAGTGACTGGAAGCGAAATTGGGAGTGACGAAGCGAATTTCGGAGAGACTATTAGTGAATTTCGGAGTGACAGGAAAGAATAGGAATTGGGAGACACTGGGAATGAATTAGGAGTGACTATGAATGAATTTCAGTGACTTCAAGTGAGCTTCGGAGTGACTAGGAGTGATTTTGGGAGTGACTAGAGCTGAATTTCTTAGTGACTAGGAGTAAATTTCGGAGAGACTAGGAGTGAAATCTGGACTGACTAGGTGTGAACTGGGGAGTGACTAGGAGTGAATTAGGGCGTGACAGTGAATTTGGGAGTAACTAGGAGTGTATAGGGAGAAATTCGAGAGTGAATCAAGAGTGATAGGGAAAAATTTGGAGCAACTAGGAGTGAATTGGGAGAGAATGAGTGAATAGCGAGTAGGAGTGAATTAAGTGACTACGAGTGAATTGACAGTGACTAGGAGTGAATTTAGACTGACAAGAAATGAATTTTGGAGTGACTAGCAGTGAATTCCTGAGTGACTGGGAGCAAATTTGTTAGTGACTAGGAGTGATTTTGAGTCACTTGGAGTGGATGGGGGGAAATTCGGGAGTGGATAGTGATAGGGATAAATTAGCAGCTACTGGGAGAGCATAGGACTGACCAGAAGTGAATTGAGTGTGACTAGGTGTGAATTGGGTGTGGCAGTGAATTAGTTGTGACTAAGAGTTAATAGTGACTTGGATTGAATTTGAGAGTGAGTAGGAGCGAATTTGGGAGTCACTAGGAGTAAATTTGGGAGTGACTAAGAGTCAATTTGGGAGTCACTAAGAGTGATTTTGTGAGTGACGGAGTGAATTTCGGAGTGACTAAGAGTAAATTTTGGAGTGACAGGAATGAATAGAAATTGGCATGGAGACACTAGGAGTGAATTGATAGAGACTGGGAGTGAATTGGTGACGAAGTGAATTGAGTGACTAGTATTCATTGGGAGTGACTAGTAAAGAATTAGACATGAATTGGGAGTGACTATGAGTGGATGTAGGAGTGACTAGGAGTGAATATGGATAAATTCGAGAGTGAATCGTGAGCGACTAGAAGTGAATTGGAAACTACTGGGAGTGAATTAGGGAGAAACTAGGAATGAATTTGGGAGTAACTAGGAGTGAATTTATGAGTGTCTAGGAGTGAATATGATAGTGGCTATGAATTAATTTGGAAGTGACTAGGAGTGAATATGGGAGTGACTCTGGAATGAATTTAAATAACTGGGGGTGAATTTCAGTGTTATTAGGAAAGAATTTTGGAGTGACTAGGAGTGAATATGTGAGTGACTAGTAGTGATTTTAGGAGAGACTAGGAATGAATTCTGAAGTGGCTAGCTAGGTGTGAATTGGCGACGGACTAGGAATGAATTTGGGAGTGACAGTGACATCTATCCGTTCTATCTATCCATTTATCCGTTGTATCTATCCATTTATCCTTTCTATCTATCCATTTAACCGTTCTATCTATCCATCAGTCCGTTTTATCTCCCACCTATCTACCCATCTATCCGGTCTATCTATTCATCTATTTTTCTATATATCTCTCCATCTAACAGTTCTATCGATCCACCTATCCGTTCTATTAATTTATCTATACGTTCCATCTATCCTTCCTATACGGTCTATCTATCCATTTATACGTTCTATCTATCTATCTATCTATCTATCTATCTATCTATCTATCTATCTATCTATCTATCTATCTATCTATCTATCTATCTATCTATCTATCTATCTATCTACCTACCTACCTACCTACCTACCTACCTACCTACCTACCTACCTACCTACCTACCTACCTACCTACCTACCTACCTACCTACCTACCTATCTATCTATCTATCTATCTATCTATCTATCTATCTATCTATCTATCTATCTACCTACCTACCTATCTCTCTGTCTGTCTGTCTGTCGTCTGTCTTTCTGTCTGTCCGTCCGTCCGTCCGTCCGTCCGTCCATCCATCCATCCATCCATCCATCTATCTATCTATCTATCTATCTATCTATCTATCTATCTATCTATCTATCTATCTATCTATCTATCTATCTATCTATCTATCTATCTATCTATCTATCTATCTATCTATGCGTTCCATCTATCCGTCTGTCCGTTCCATCTATCCGTCTATCCGTTCTATCTATCCATCTAGCCGTTCTGTCTATCCATCTATCTGTAATATGCAGGGTTTTTAAAAAATACGAGGCATAATTTCTGGTATGTATTTCCCACATGTAGACAATCAAAATAGTTCATTCCAACATGTGTCCGGAAATGCTTCATTCCCGAGTTATGGCCTTCACAACATTGAAATTCACCGGAACGTTTTCCTTTCCGCAGGTCGTTGTCATTACTAGACATCGGATTTTTAGGGACTAAAAATTGCTCAAAATTTGTAAAATTAGGCTCTATTTTAATGAAAATAGGCATTTTAGGCACATCAAGGTATCATACTTATCTCTTTCACTGAAATTTTTAGTTATACACTAAAATACGCATAAAAAAGTATGTTGAAACATTAAAAAAGGATACTATATTATATTTATAAACAGAGCTGCACAAATTTAATATATTGAAATTAATTAAATAATGATTATTGATATCAAGATTACTCATTTTAAGTTATTGAAATTCAGTTCCATGCTCAGACTTTATTATAATTATCTGCACAGTACACCACCAGAATTTTTTCTAAATTCTCCACAGTTAACCTTTGCCTTTTGTCACTGAGAATCATTTTGAAAGCAGAAAAACTTCTTTCAACCGAAACTGATGTGAGAGGCGCAAATTTTAAATTAGGTACAATAGAAACATCAATACTTACTGGAACATTTACTTTCCCCCGATATCACTCTTGATACTTTTTCCAACAATGAAAATCCTACATTCTTATTTAATACGTTGTCCCACTTATTTTTAACTTTTTTCCCAGTTTCGCCCAAAGCAGAATGTATGTTCACTTGAGCTTCCTTTACTATTGCTATTTGGCTACAAAGAGATTGTTTTTCACGTTCTAATTGTTCAATGCTTGGAGGTATGAAAGAAAAGTTTGATGTTATGTAGGCAATATCGTTTTTCACTCGTGAGTCATTCAGACAATCTTTCACTGCTTTCACACACGCTGCACTATCAGTTTCAGGTAATTTATCAATAACTGTGACCACTTCTTTAAAATACTTAGAATAATACACCACTGACTGAATCCAGGTTCCCCATCGTGTAACAACCGGCTGAGGTGGGAGTGGGATATCTGGAAAGTTCTCTCTGAATATTGAAATCCTGGATGGGGCTTTACAAAAACATTTTTTTGTGTTAGAAATAAACGAATTGACAAGAGGAAATTCATTCCGTATTGTTTCAGAAACCCTGTGAAGGCCATGTGCTAGACAGGTTACATGCGTGAGGTTAGGATAAAATGTTTTAAGAAGTGGAGCTGCAGCAACCATGTATGAGGCAGCATCAGTACAAAACAACAGAACTTTAGAATCGTCTATGTTACCTGAGTATAAAGACTGTAGGCCTTTATTTACAAAATAAGCAATGGCTTGGCTATTCACTTTCGAAAGTTCCTTAACACATACGAGGTGTGAAATCGAAGGTCCATCAGGACAAAGTTTTCCTACTACCATATTTGCTATATACCTATTCATAGGATCTGAGGTTTCATCCACAGAGACCCATATGTGAGAATCACCTATATCCTCCCGAATAGAAGCTAAAGTTTCATTGTATATTCTGTCTAAGTAATTTTTTCTTAGGGTCGACTCAGATGGGATATTTTGTTTGCAGTATTTTTGTAAAAACTGTCTTAAAACCGGATTTTCAATTGCATTCCAGGGAATGTTAGCAGCAACAAACGCTCTGGTTAAATCAGCATAGAAATTGCTGCTGAGATTGGATGAAGTAGGCTGTGTTAGTAAAGTTTGTTGCAGTTGATTTTTCTCCTGAGCTTTAGCCTTATGAGCCGCTCCTTGCTCATGCTGCTTTAGGTGGCACTTCTTTTCTTGCGAAATCTAAAAATGTAAAGTAAACTGAATTAAAATAAAATCCTAATTGTTGTATTGCCGTATTTCTATCACAAAGTTAGTGGGTTCGAACAATCAAAATTTTAATGACCTGCAAATAATTTAACTATCGGAATTTAAAAGGTTAAAGTGTAGTGGTCTTAAAAAGAATTATACCTCAGGATAGCTCAGTCAATGTATAAATATTATAGGCCTACTCATTAAAATTAATAGAATTTATATATTTCAACTATTGTTACATACCTGTTTGCTACAAATCTTGCAGAATATTATTTTTCCATCATAAGTGAATTCTGAATATTCTGTTAGCCATTGCCGGATCAATGTAGATTTTGCACTTATATTTTTCGGCATTATCGCGTTAAACTTCACAAGAAAACGTCCTACCGCTCAAAACTTCTCAACATAAATAAGGTGAGGGAAAGAGCAACTGTTAACGAGCATTCAAATGAACCGTTGTTATTGAGATTCAATTGGACAAAAATACAAAGTTCCACTTATTGTTGCATTTCCTGGTAGTGTTAACACTAGGAGGGCCATTCTTTTAAATATTTTGTAACGATTTACCCTACTAATTCGCAGTTTTACGACTTTTCATAAATATTTCAAAAACACTCTTTCTCCAAAAATTGTGATTTTATGACACTCTGAAGGGCAGTACAGCTAATCGGTTTCAGACCGAAAAGTCATTTTTATAGTACGGTATAGTATATCTCTGAATCGGTAGTAGCACATGTTGTGATTGTTGCCTGCTTCAAAACTAAGGTTGGTTCTTTGTCGGCATTTATGCCTCCAAACATGTTAAATTCGGTGAAATCTATTGCGAGTGTCGTGAGATTCAAAACATTTTGTTTCCTTTATCAATGGTTTCATGGCCGGTGTGAAGCAAACTTTCCACTTTTTAAATGCCTTAAATTTCGCAGTGAATGCATGTATAAAATATAAAAAGTAAGAGTAAAGAAACTTTACAGTGAGTTAGGCATTTTTAGGCGAATATTAACCAACTAGGCTCTAATAACCGTTTTAGGGCATTTTAGGGCACTATAAATCTCTTTGAATACCTTTCAATTTCCATGAAAAACAAATATTAATAATTATTATTACTTTTCTCCTAAAGAAACAAAATAGGCATTTGCCCTAGATTCCGATGTCTGGTCATTACAGAAGATGTTCAAAATGTCCACCTCCTGCTTGAATACACACCTCACATCGATGTCTCATTGACCTGCGAACACGATCCCAAACTCAGGAGTATTGCGTATGTCCTCAGAACATGCCAAAATTCGATTCCGAAGGGATTCCAGATCAGGCATCGGAGACGAATAAACCAATGATTTTAAATGGCCCCACAAGTAAAAATCGAGAGGGTTCAGATCAGGTGAGCGTGGTGGCCAAGCAATTGGGCCACCTCTACCTATCCATCGATCAGGAAATCTTCGATCCAAATACCGGCGAGCCATACGACTGAAGTGTGCAGGAGCGCCATCGTGCAAGAAGTGAATGTGTTGACGATTGATATTGATCAGTGGAGTGTCTTATAAAACATGAGGTATGGTGTTTTCCAGGAAGTTTGTGTACGCCTGCCCCGTAAGTCTGTTTACACGTACACGGGGTCCAACTAATCGATCACCAATGATACCGGCCCACATGTTGAGGGAGAACCGCACCTGGTGATGAGATGGAATAGTTGCAAGTGGGTTTTCATACGCCCCTACATGCTGATTGTGGAAATTTGTTATGCCATCTCGTGTGAACTGTGCTTCATCTGTAAATAATACTAAGGCAGGAAAGTTCGGATTTACACCACACTGCTGCAAGAACCACTGACAGAACCTAACTCGTGCAGGGTAATCTGCTGGTGACAGGGCCTGTACACGTTGCAAATGATAAGGATACAATTGATATTCTTTCAACAGTCTCCAGACAGTCGTACGAGGAACATTGACTTGCAACGCTACCCTTCGTGTGCTGATAGAAGGACTCATGTTCACAGCCTCCAGAATCTCCTCCTGTACTTCTGGAGTTGTAGATCTTGGTCGTCCCCTTCCCAAACCAGGAGAGTTAAATTTCCCATACTCGCACAGACGGTAATGGAGACGTACAAATGTCTTCCGATCTGGACATTGTCGCTGTGGGTACCTCTCCTGGTACAAACGACGAGCCAGCACAGCATTGCCGTCCGCATTACCGTACATGAAGTGTATCTCTGCCAGCTCTTGATTTGAATACATGTCGCACAGTCTAACGCCTACACAGCACTGAATGTAACCTTCGCCTCGGAATGAACTGTCAGAGTGCTCTCTTAATGTCTCCTTTGACGGCAACGACCTGCGGAAAGAAAAACGTTCCGGTGAATTTCAATGTTGTGAAGGCCATAACTCGGAAATAAAGCATTTCCGGACACATGTTGTAATGAACTATTTTGATTGTCTACATGTGGGAAATACATACCTGAAATTATGCCCCGTATTTTTGAAACAATGTATATCTTCCTATCCGTTCTATATACCGATTTATCTATCTGACTGCCTGTCTTTTTGTGTGACTGTCTGTCTCTCTATCCGTTCTGTCTGTCTGTCTGTCTATCTGTACTCTATCTATCTATCTATCTATCTATCTATCTATCTATCTATCTATCTATCTATCTATCTATCTATCTATCTATCTATCTATCTATCTATCTATCTATCTATCTATCTATCTATCTATCTACCTACCTACCTACCTACCTACCTACCTACCTACCTACCTACCTACCTACCTACCTACCTACCTACCTACCTACCTACCTACCTACCTACCTACCTACCTACCTACCTACCTACCTACCTACCTACCTACCTACCTACCTACCTACCTACCTACCTATCTATCTATCTATCTATCTATCTATCTATCTATCTATCTATCTATCTATCTATCTATCTATCTACCTACCTGTCTGTCTGTCTGTCTGTCTGTCTATCTATCTGTCTATTTATCCGGTTATCCGTTCCATCTATCCGTCTATCCGTTCCGTCTATCCGTCTGTCCCTTCCATCTGCCTGTTTGTCCGTTCCATCTATCCGTCTATCCGATCTATCTATCCGTCTATCCGTTGTACCTATCCATCTATCCGTTCTGTCTATTCATCTATCCGTTCAATATATTCATCTATCCGTTCAATCTATCAATCTATCTATCTGTCTGTCTGACTGTCCGTCTGTCCGGTCTGCCTGTCTGTCTGCCCGTTCTGCCTGCCTGTCCGTTCAGACTGTCTGTACATCCGTTCTATCTATCTGTCTATCCGCCCTCACCCTATTTTTTTATATTTTCGTCATACATTTTCATTTTTTTCTCCAGTATTTTCCCTACATTTTCTCCTCTGTTTTCCTTCTATGTTCTCCTCCACTGTTCCTGTAAATTTTCCTATTATTTGACTCTATTTTCCCCTTCATTATCCATTCTCTAATTTCGCCTCTATTTTCTCGCTGTTTCGCCTCTGTTTTGTCCTCTACATTCTAAGATAGTGTCCTGCGATTTCCTCCTCTACGTTTCCTCTATTTCGTACTCTAGTTTCCCTCTACTTTCACTCTGCTTTTTTTTTCCTTATTTCCCCCTGTTTTCCCTCTCATTTTTTCTTTATTTTCCTTCTATTTCTCCATTTACCGGTAGTTCTGTCTCTAATTTCTCCCTATTCTCTCCTATTTTTCTCCTCTATATTTTCGTCCACACCTGTGGAGTAACGTCAGCACGTCTGGCCGCAAAACCAGGTGGCCCGGGTTCGAATCCCGGTCGGGGCAAGTTACCTGGTTGAGGTTTTTTCCGGGGTTTTTCCTCAACCCACTAGGAGCAAATGCTGGGTAACTTTCGGTGGTGGACCCCGGACTCATTTCACCGGCATTATCACCTTCATTTCATTCAGACGCTAAATAACCTTAGATGTTGATACAGCGTCGTAAAATAACCCAATAAAATAAATCCTCTATATTTTCTATTTTTTTTCTATTACACTTTTCCTCCTCTAATTTTTCTCTATTTTCTATTTTCTCCACTATATTTATTTGTTCTTTATTTTCGTTATTTTTGCCCTCTATTATCTCCCTCTTTCCCTCTACTTCCTCCCAATTTGTATCTATTTTCTCTCTAGTTTACACTCTATTTAATCTCCATTTTTACTCCATTTTCCTTATATTTTTTCTCTAATATCTACTCTACATTCTTCCACATTTTTACTCTGTTTTTTCTCTAATTTCTCCTTTATTTCTCCTCTACTTTCTACATTATTTTCCCAACTACTTGCCCTTAAAATTTTTCTTCCGTTTCCTTTTTTTCTTTTCTAATTTTCTCTTTTCCTTTCCTATACTTTTTAGTCAATTGCCTCTCTTACCTCTCTCTGTTTGAGTGTATTCTATTTTTTTTTCTTATAATTTCCAACCATTTTTAGCTACATTTTCTTTCTAATTTTAATATATTTTCTCTGTATTTTATTAAGATATTAGTGGAGAAATTAGGTGGTGAATAGATTAAAGTGAAGGGGAATATTGGGGTAAAATAGTGGGAGAGTCGAGAAGAAACTAGAGAGGAATATTGAGGGAATATAGAGAAAATTAGAAAGAAAATAGAATGAAAATAGAGAGAAACCAGATGAGAAAGTAGAGGGAAATTAGGGAGATAATTGAGGAAAATTATAAAGAAAAATAGAAGAAAAATGACAGGAGAAATAGTGAGAAAATAGAGTATACCATAGTATTAAAAAAGGGGAGACAATGGAGGGAAATTAGAGGGAAATACAAGAGAAAATAGAGCAGCAAATTGAGACAAAATTTGAGCAGACATTAGAGGAAAAATTTAGGGGATAAAGGAGGGGAAATAGAGCAGAAAATAGTGGGAATAATAGAGGAAAAATATAGGTAAAATATAGCGAAAATTGAGGGCAAAATAGACCAGAAAATATCGGGGAAAATGGAGAAGAAAATAGAGGGAATCTAGGGTAGAAAATGAAGGGAATATAGAGAATAAAATAGAAGGGGAGATAGAGAGAAAGTGAATTGAAAATAGAGGGAAATTCGAGGAGAAATGGAAGGAAGAAGGGAGAAATTAGAGGATAAAATAGAGGAAGTATAGAGGACTAGATAGAGGAAAATAGAGGAGAAAATAGATGGAAAATAGAGGGAAAATAGAGAAGGAAATATAAAGGAAAATCGAGTAAAATATAGGAAAAAATAGAGGGGAAACTAGAGAAGAAAATAAAGGAGATCATAGAGAAAATAGTGCAGGGAAAATAGAGTAAAATTACAGAGAAAATATAGGTAAAACAGATGGAAATTAGAGGAGATAGACAGAAAAAAACACTGTAAACATAGAGATAAAAGTGGCAATAGACGAGAAAGTAGAGGAGAAAATATATTGAAGGTATAGAAGACAAAAGAGAAAAATAGATAAAAATAGATGAGAAAATTGAGACATTAGATGAGAAAATAGAGGGAGAACGTAAGAGAAAATATAAGTAAAGTAGAGGGGAAATGAAGGAGAAAGTGGAAGAGAATAGAGGAGAAAGTAAGAGAAAATAGTGGAGAAAATAGAGGAATAAACAGGGAATAATTTAAGGGAAAATAGGGGAGATACAAAGAAGAAATTAGAGGGAAAACAGTGAAGAATATAGGGGGAATATAAAGGACTACAGAGAGATAAAGTAGGTGAGAAATTGGAGGAAAATTAAATTGAAAATGTAGGAATTATAAAGGAAAAAATAGAGAAATATATAGTAGAAAATAGAGGGAAAATAGAAGACAAAAAAGGGAAAACTAATAGAACTATAGAGAGAAAATAGAGGTGAAGACAGAAGGATAATATAGGAGAATATATAGGGTAAAATAGAGGATAATTTAAGAAAAATAGAGTAGAAAGTAGAGAAGAAATTTAAGGAAAAATTAGATGGTTTACTTAATGAAACTGAAAAATAAAATAGAGGGAAAAATAGTGTAAACATCGAGGAGATAAGAGGTAAGAAATTAAAGCAAAAATCAGAGGGGATATAGAGAAAATTTAGAAGGATAAAGAGTGAATGTACAGAGAAAATAGGTGGGAAAATATGGTACGATATAGGAGTAAAATAGAGAAAATAGAGGGAATAGAGGGAACATATAGGAGAAAATAGAGGGGTAATAGAGGAAAAATAAAGAGATAATAAAAGAAAAAGTAGGTAGATAGAAAGGAGAAAATATAGGATAAGGTAGAGAAGAAAATGGAGGATAAATTCGAGAGAGCAAATAGAAAAATTAGAAGAGAAATCAGGGAGAAATTGGAGAAAAATTTAGAGGAAATATAGGTCAAATTAGATACGAAAATGGAGGGATAATAGAGGATAAAATAGAATAAAAATAGGTGAGAACATAGAGGGATATTAGATGGAAAATATAGGGAAAATAGAGAAAATCAGAAGAGATAGTAGAGGGAAAATAGAAGAGAAAATAGAGGGAAATTAGATAGGATAACTGAGTGAAAATAGAGGAGAAAATAGACGAAAAATGTTGGAGAATATTGAGAATATAATAGAGGGAAACTAAAGGCAAATCAGAGAAGTAATTAGAGAAGAAATTGAACTGTGAGTGGATCAAAAATAAAAAATAAACCGGAAACTAGCGGGAAAGTCGAGCAGAAAACAGAGGAGAAATTACAGGGAATTTATAAATAGATTAGAACGAAGAAAGAGTGAAAATAAAGAGAAAATAGAGAGAAATTAGGGCAGAGGATAATACAGGGAAAATAGAGGAGAACGTAAAGGACAAAATAGAGGCAAAATAGAGTAGACAATAGTGTTAAAATATAGCAGAAAATAGAGGAAATATTGGAGAGAAAATTGAGAGAAACAAGAGGGGGCAATAGAGTGAAATTAGAGGAGACAGTAGTGGTAAAATACAGCAGAAAGTAGAGATGAAAATGGAGGGAATATAGAGGCAATTTAAAGGGAAAATGAAAGAGAAAATAGAGGAGAAAGTAGCGGGGATAATAGAGGAAAAATAGAGGAGAGAATAGAGGAAAACTAGAGGAGAAACAGATGGAAATTGGAGAACAAATAGGAAAGGGAGAGAAAATAGTGGAGAACAGAGAGAAAAATAGGAGAGAAACTGTTGGAAATATAGAGGAGAATATAGACTGAAAATAGAGGGAATATGGAGGAAAAAGAAGGCGAGAAATGGAGATAAATTAGAGGGAAATGTATGGAAAATAGAAGGGAAATTATCGGACAAAACATAAAGGGAAAATAAAAAAAAATAGAAAGAAAACCGAGGAGAAAACAGAGTAAAAATTAGATGAGAGAATAAAGAGAAATTAGGGGCATATGTAAAGAAGAAAATGGATAGATAGTATAGCATAAAATATATGGGAAATAAGGGAGAAAATAGAGGAAAAATTGATGAGAAGATAGAGAGAAAATAGGCGGAAAATATGAGAATAGTAGAGGGGAAATTAGAGAAAAAATCCAGGGGAAAGTAGAGCTTAAATAGGGGAGAAGATAGAAGGAAAATACAGAAGAAAGTAGAGGGAAAATAGGAGAGATTGTAGATAAAACTAGAAGGAAAATCGAGGAGACAATAGTGGATAATAGCAGCAAATTGAGACAAAATGGAGGAAAAAATGTGAGAGAAATTTGAGTGAAAAGAGAGGAAAATAGAGGACAAAATAAGAGAAAATATTGGAGAAAACAGAGGGAAAATAGCTAAAAATAGAGTAAATATCGAGGGGGAAAAAAGGAAAATTGGGGATAAATTAGGGAAGGAAATAGACGGAGTATAGAGGAGAAGGTAGAGGAAATAGAGGTGAAAATAGAGGGGAAATTGAGGGCAAATATAGGAGAAGATAGATTGAAAATTTAAAGAAAACTGGAGGGAGAATGGATGAGAAAATAGAAGGGAAGATAGGAGAACAATAGAGTAAAAATCGACAAAAATAAGGGAGAAAATAGAGGATAAAATATGGGAAAAATAGAGTTGATAGAGATAAAATTGAGGGGAAAATAGCGGAAAAGAGAGAAAAATATATAAAATCCAGTAGAGAATTGAGAGACAATAGAAGAGAAAATATAGGGTAAAATATAGAGAAAATATGGGACAAAAGAGAGGAAATATATTGAAAATAGAGGAGAAAGTAGAAGGAATAATAGAGCGAAAACAAGGAACAAAATTAGAGAGAAAATAGGAGTGTAAGAAGAGAAGAAAATAGAGGAAAAATAGAGATTAAAGTAAAGGGAAAATAGAGGGAAAGTTAACGGAAAATAGATAGGAAAACAGAGGAAAATATTGTAGAATAATTATAGGGAAAAATAGAGCAGAAAATAAAACAATTTAGAGAAGAAATTAGGTGGTGAATACAATAAAGATAAAGGGGAAATTAGTGGGAAAATCGAGGAAAAATGGAGGAGGCGTAGAGGAAAATTATTTGGAAAATTTTGTGAAAATAGAGAGAAAACAGATGAGAATGTAGCGTGTAAATAGAGGAGAAAATATTGGGAGAATAGAAGAGAAAATGGAGGCTAAATAAAGGGATAATAGAGTCGACCAGAGTGCTAAAATAGAGCATAAAATAAGAAAAAAGATGAGAAGATAAAAGGAACAAAGAAGAAAAATAGAGGATAATATAGAAGGAAAATAGAGAAAAATAAAGGAGAAATTAGAAGGAAAATAGAGGTAAAATAGAGGACAAATAGAGAAGGAAACAGTGGCAACAAATAGAAAAGAGAGTAGAGACATAATAGACGAAATATAGAAATAATTGAGGGGAGAATGGAGAATAAATTAGGGGAGAGAATAAAGAGAAATTTGAGGAGAAAATAGTGTGAAAGTGGAGGAAATGTAGAAGGGCAGTACAGAAGAAAATAGTGGAGGAAACAGAGAGTAAATGGAGGGAAGTACAGGAAAATAGAGGAGAAATTTAAGGGAATATAGGGGAGAATATAGAGAAGAATATAGAGGAAAATGAAGGAGGATGAAAGGAAATTAGAGGAGAAAATAAAGTGAAAATAAAGGGCCAATGTAATAAGAAAATAGAGGGAAAATAGAATGAAAATAGACGAGAAAGTATAAGAGAAATAAAGGAGAAATTATAAATATAGGAGACGTTAGAGGGAAAATAAAGGAGAAAATAGAGGGAAAATAGAGGGAAATAAGGTACAAAATATAGGAAAAATAAAGGAGTAAATACAGAAAATTAGAGGAGAAACTAAAGAAAGAATACATGAAAAAAATGGGTAATTACGTGAGAAAATCTAAGGAAAATATATGGAAAATATAGGGAAAGTAACAACAAAAGCAACAAACAACAACAACAAGCAAATATTTTTATTGCAAGCAAAAATTACATACAATAACAAAGATTTTACAATACTATTGTAATACTCGTATATGAATATTCTTCAAATTTCGAAATTGATTACCAATCTCACAGTCAACTAGCCTACATATTACAAATTATTGTATAAATACAATGTACCCGAAAGAACAAATTGCTTGAGGTCAGGTGTGACTAATACTGAAAACTGGATAGAAGAAAATAATGATGAAAATAATAATTATAATTATAATTATAATAGTAGTAGTAATAATAATAATAATAATAATAATAATAATAATAATAATAATAACCACAAAATGATTAAACTGTTAATTGTAAGTACACATAAAGTTTAAAAAGAAAATTAGAAAGAAAATGGAGAGAAACCAAATGAAAAAGTAGAGGTAAGATAAGGGAGAAAAAAGAGGGAAAATAGAGAGGTAATTGAGGGGAAAAAACAAGAAAAATTACAGGAGAAAATGTGAAAAATTAGAGTACACTGTAGTAATAACAAAGAAGAGAAGATAGAGGGAAATTAGAGAGAAACACAAAAGAAAATAGAGACAAAATTTGAGCAGATATTGCAGGGAAAATATAGGGGATAAAGGATGGAAAATAGAGAAGGTAATACTGGGAACAATAGAGGAACCATATTTAGGAAAGATACAGCGAAAATTAGGGGCAAAATAGACGAGGCAATACCGGGGAAATTGGAGAAGAAAATAGAATGAATCTAGGGTAGAAAATTAAGGGATAATAAAGTAGAGGGGGGAATAGAGAGAAAATGAAGTGAAAATAGAGTGAAATTCGAGGAGGAAAAAGGGAGAAATTAGAGGATAACTTAGAGGGAATAAAGATAACTAGATAGAGGAAAATAGAGGTGAAAATAAATGAAAAATTGAGGGAAAATATACGAGAAAATATAAAGGATAATAGGGTAAAATATAGGAAAAAATAGAGGGGAAAATAGGGAAGAAAATAAAGAAGATCATAGAGAATAAAATAAGAGAGAAAATATAGCTAAAAATAGATGGAAATTAGAGGAGAAAAATAGAAAAACAATGTAATCATAGAGAGATAAAAGAGGTAATAGACGAGAAAGTAGAGGGATAAATATAGTGAAGATAGAGAAGACCATAGGGAAAAACACATAAAAATAACGGAGAAAATTGAGACATTAGATGAGAAAATAGAGGGAAAATATAAGGAAAGTAGAGTAGAAAATGGAGGAGGAAGTGGAGGAGAAAATAGAGGAGAAAGTAAGGGAAATAGTGGAGAAAATAGAGGGAAAGCAAAAGTAGAGGGAAAATCGAGGAGAAAATAGAAGGAAATAGAGGGTATATATAGGAGAAGGTAGAGGAAATAGGGGTGAAATTAGAAGGGAAATTGAGGGCAAATATATAAGAAAAGATAGATTGAAGATTTAAAAAAGTAGAGGGGGAATAGAAGAGAAAATAGAAGGGAAAATAGGGAATCAAAAATTTAAAAGTAGACAAAAATGAGCGAGAAAATAGAGGATAAAATATATGGAAGATAGAGTCATAATTGAGGGGAAAATAGCGGCAAAAGAGAGAAAAACAGAAAATCCAGTAGAAAATAGAGAGAAAATATAACAGAAAGCATGCGTTAAACATAGGGAAAATAGAGCTGAAAATAGAGCAAAAGTGTATAAAATAGAGGAGAAAGTAGAAGGAATAATAGAGGGGAAACAAAGAACAAAATTAGAGGGAAAATAGGGTGTAAGACAACAAGAAAATAAAGGAAAGATAGAGATTAAAATAGAGAGAAAATAGAGGAAAAATTGCGGAAAAATTAAGAGAAAATAGAAAGAAGAACAGAGGAAAATATTGGAGAATATAGACGGGAAAATAGAAAACAATAAGAGGAGAAATTAGATGATCAATACAATAAGGATACAGGGGAAAGTAGGTGGAAATTAGTGGAAAATCGAGGAAAAATGGAGGAGACGTAGAGGAAAATTAAATGGAAAAAATTGTGAAAAAAAGAGAAAAAAACAGATGAGACTGTAGCGTGTAAATAACGGAGAAAAGAGTGGGCAAATAGAAGAGGAAATGGAAACTAAATAGAGGGAAAATAAAGTCGACCTTAGTGCTGAAATAGAGAATAAAATAGAAGAAAAATAGAGAAGAGGATAAAAGGAACATGGGAGAGAAAATAGAGGATAATATAGAGGAAAATAGATACAAATGGAGGAGAAATTAAAAGAAAAATGTAAGGAAGGGACAGTAGAGGAAAAAATAAAGGAGAAAATATTGGTAAAATAGAGCAACAAATAGAGATGAGAGTAGAAAGTTAGTAACAGACGAAAATATAGAAATAATGGATGGGAGAATAAAGGATAAAGTAGGGGAGAGAATCGACAGAAATTTGAGGAGAAAATAGAGGGAAAGAGGAGGAAAGAGTAGAGAGGCAGTACAGAAGAATATAGTGAAGGAAACAGAGTAAATGGAGGAAAATTGCAGGAAAAGAGAGGAGAAATTTAAGGGAAAGTAGGGGAGAATATAGAGAAGAATATAGAGGAAATAGAGGAGGAAAAAAGGAAATTAGAGGAGAAAATAAAGTTAAAAAAGGGTCAGTATAGAAGAAAATAGAGGGAAAATGAAGCGAAAATAGAGCAGAAAGAATAAAAGAAATAGAGGAAAAATTATAAATATAGGAGGTGTTAGAGGGGAAAATAGAGGGGAACTAGAGGGAAAGTAGAGGGAAATTTGATGCAAAATGTAGGAAAAATTAGGAGAAAAATAAAGAAAACTAGAGAAGAAATTTGAGAGAAAATAAATGAGAAAGAATGGGTAAATACGTCAGAAAATGAAAGAAAAGTATATGGAAAATCTATAGTGCTCTGGAAAAGTGACACAAGTCAGTTTCCACAAACCTTTTTTGATAATTTATTGACAACTTACGGAACATCTGTTCGCTTGGAAAAAAATATATATGTATTCCTCCCATTATAATAATTCATACAGAAAAAATCAAATCGACATAAACCAGTGTAAGTTGTCAATAAATTATCAAAAACGGTTTGTGAAAACTGACTTATGTCACTTTTCCCAAGCACTGCAGAAATATAGGGAACATAAATGGGAGAATATAAAAACTAGAGGAGAAAATAGAGGGACAATATAAAATATAATGGATGGAAAATAGAAATATAAAAGAAAATACAGGGAATATACAGTATATATAGGAGAATGCAGAATTAAAGTAGAGGGAAAATATCAGTAAAATAGAGGGGAATGTAGAGAAGAAGTTCGAGGAGTGACTAGATTAAAAATAAGGGAGAAAATAGAGCGTAAAATAGTGGGACGAACTAGGAGAAAATAGAGAAGAAAAGTGAGGAGAAAACAGAATGGATGATAGTTGTAAAATAGAGCTGAACATAAAAGAAAAATAAAGGAGAATGTAGAGCGAAAGTAGAAGCTAATATAGAGGTAAAATATAATTAAATATAAATGGGAAATAGATGAGAAAATAGCGGCAAAAGAGAGAAAACAGAGTGAAAATATAGGAGATAATAGAGAGGAACGGAAAATACAGAGAAATTAGAGTAAAATAGAGATGATATTAAAGGAGATAGTAGAGGCCAAAATATAGGGAAAATATAGAGAAGATAGAGGGAAAAATGGCACAATGGAGGGAAAAATTGAAGGAAAGATAGAGGGAAACTAGAGTAGAACATAGTGATAAAATAGTTCAGAAAATAGAGGGAAAAAGAGGAAATGTAGAGCGAACATAGAAGAGAATATAGAGAAGAAATTAAAGTGAAAATAGGGAGAAAATAGATGAAAAATACTAGGGACAATAGGGGTAAAACATAGGAGACAATATTGTTTAAAAAAAAACTAAAAAAACAGGAGAAAATAGATGGCTGTCAGAGTCAATATATAGGGAAAGTGGAGCATAATGTAGTGAAGAAAATATAGGAAAAATAGAGGGCACTAGAAGAGAAAAGGACGGAAAGTACAGAAGAAAATTGAGAAGGAAATAGAGAGAATATAGAACGAAAACACAGGGAAAATAGATTAGAAAATAGAGGAAAAAGAGAGAAGACTCTAAAGGCAAATGTAGAGGGAAAATAAAGGGAAATGAATGGAAAATAGCTACAGAACAGAGAGAGAATAGAGGACGGAAATGGATGAAGAAGGAAAGGAGAAAACAGATCGAGGAGAACATAGAGAAATAAATGGAGGAGAAAATAAAGGGTGATGGAAGAAAAATAGAAGTAAAATAGAGTAAAAATAGAGAGAAAATAGATGAAGAGAGGGAAATTAGGGCAGGAAATGGAGGAAAAATAGAGAGAAAATTGAGAAAACTATAGAAGAAAAAAGAGCAGATAATATAAAATAAAATAGAGGGAAAATCGAGTACACAATAGAAAAATAGAGGAGAAATTAGAAGAAAAATAAAAGAGACATATAGAGGAGAGAATAAACTGTAGAGGAAATTGAAAAACGAGAAAAGGAAAATGAATGAGAAAATATAGAGGAAATAGAAAAAATATAGAGACCAATTAGAGAGAAAATAGAGGGGAAATTAGAGAAAGAATACATGAAAATAGAGTAGAAAACAGAGGGAGAGTAGAGGAGAGAATAGAGGAAAGTAGAGGGGAAGGTGGAATGAAAATGTAAGCGAAAGTAGAGGGAAAATATACGGGAAAAAGGGAGAAAATAGGGGAGAACTTACAGAGAAAGCAGACACAAAAATATAAGGGACATAAAGCAGAAATTAAGGGGGATTATGAGAGAAAGATGAGAAAAAAGTACAGTGAAAATAGAGGAGTATATAGAGGGAAAGTAGAAGAGAAAATAGGGAAAATAGATGAGACAAAATATAAGAAAATTAAGAGAAAAGTAGAGGATTAAAAAGGGGAAAAATAAGGGAAAATATAGGAGAATATAGAGGGAAAAATTAGGGGAAAACAGATAAGATATTAGTGGAGAAATTAGATGGTGAATAGAATTAAAGTGAACGGGAATATAGAAGGAAAATAGTGGGAGAGTCGAGGAGAAACTAGAGAAGAAAATAGAGGGAATATAGAGAAAACTAGAAAGAAAATAGAGCGAAAAATAGATAGACACCAGATGAGAAAGTAGAGGTAAAATAGGGGAGAAATAAGAGGAAAATAGAGAGATAATTTATGGAAATTAGAAAGAATAATGGAAGAAAAATAACAGGGGAAAAAGTGAGAAAATAGAGTACACCGTAGTAATAAAAAGAGGAGTAAATAGAGGGATATTAGAGGAAAATAGAAGAGAAAATAGAGCAGAAAATAGAGACAAAATTTGAGTAGATATTAGACGGAAAATATAAGGGATAAAGGAGGGAAACTAGAGGAGACAATAGTGGGAACAATAGAGGAACCTTATTTACAGAAATATAGCGAAAATTGAGGGCAAAATAGACCAGGCAATATCGGGGAAATTATAGTGGAAGATAGAGGGAATCTGAGGTAGAAAATGAAGGGAATATAGATGGGAAGATAGAGAGAAAATGAAGTGAAAATAGACGGAAATTCGAGGAGAAATAGAAGGAAAAAGGGAGAAATTAGAGGATAAAGTAGAGGGAATATAGAGGACTAGATAGAGAAAAATAGAGGAGGAAATAGATGGAAAATTGAGGGAAAATATAGAAGAAAATATAAAGGACAATAGAGAAAAATATAGGAAAAATAGAGGGGAAAATAGAGAAGAAAATGAAGAAGATCGTAGAGAATAAAATACAGGGAAAATAGAGTAAAATTAGAGAGAAAATACAGGTAAAATAGATGGAAAATAGAGGAGAAAAATAGAAAAACAGTGTAAACATAGAGAGATAAAAGAGGCAATAGACGAAAAATTAGAAGGGAATATAGAGGAGAAAATTGAGACATTAGATGAGAAAATAGATGGAAAATATAAGGGAAGTAGAGGGGAAAATGGAGGAGAAAATAGAGGAAAAAGAGGAGAAGTAAGAGAAAATAGTGGTAAAAATTTAGGGAAAACCGGGAATAATTTAGGGAAAAAATATTAAACAAATAGAAAAGGAAATTAGAGGGGAAAATAGAGGAGAATATAGGGGAAAATAGATTAAAAAGAGAGAAAATAGGTGAGAAATTGAAGGGAAATTAGATTGAAAAGTGTAGGAAATGAAAAGGGAAAATAGAGAAAAGTATAGTAGAAAATAGTGATATAGGGGGCAAATAGAAGGAAAATTAATAGGACTATAGAGAGAAAATAGAGGAGAAGTATGAAGGAAAATGTAGGAGAATATAGAGGGTAAAATAGAGGATAATTTGAGATAAAATAGAGTAGAAAATAGGGAAGAAATTAGAGGAAAAATTAGATAGTGACCCTATTAAAAGTAAAGGATAAAGTAAACATTGTGAACATCGAAGAGAAAAGAGATAAGAAAATAAAAGTGAAATGAGAGAGGATAAAGGGAAAAATTAGAAGGATAAAGAGTCAAAGTACAGAGAAAGTAGGTGGGAAAATAGGGGATAGTATAGGGGGAATATTGAAAAAAATAGATGTAATAGAAGGAAAATATAGGAGAAAATTGAGGGGTAATACAGAAAAAAATAGAGGGAAAATAAAAAAGTAGAGGGATAGTAGAGGAGAAAATAGAGGATAAGATAGAGAAGAAAATAGAAGATAAATTGGAGAGAACAAATAGAAAAGATATTGGACAAATCAGGGGGAAATTGGAGAAGAAATTAGAGGAAAAATAGGTCAAATTAGATACGAAAATTGAGAGATAATAGAGGATAAAATAGAGGGAAAATAGGTGAGAAAATGGAGGAATATTAGATATACAGGGAAAATAGAGAAAATTAGAAGAAAAAGTAGAGGAAAAATAGAAGAGAAAATAGAGAGAATTTAGATAAGATAATTGAGTGAAAATAGAGGAGAAAATAGACGAAAAATATTGGAAAATATTGAGGATTTAATAGAGGGAAGCTAGAGACAAATTAGAGGAGAAATTAGAGAAGAAATTAGAGGAGAAATTGGATTGTGAGTGGATCAAAAACAAAAAATAAAGCGGAGAATATAGGGAAAGTCGAGAAGAAAACAGAGGGGAAATTACAGGGAACGTAAGAGTAAAAGGAAGGAAGAGTGAAAATAAAGAGAAAATAGAGAGAAATAAGGGCAGAAAATAATAGAGGGAAAATAGAGGAGAAACTAAAGGACGAAATAGAGGCAAAATAGAGTAGACAATAGTGTTAAAATATAGCAGAAAATAGAGTAAATATAGAAGAGTACAAAGAGGAGAAAGTAGACGCAAATACAGAGAAAATGGAGAGAAACACGAGGGGACAATAAAGTGAAATTAGAGGAGACAATAGAGGTAAAATGGAGCAGAAAGTAGATATGAAAATGGAGAGAATATAGATGCAAATTAAAGGGAAAATGAGAGGGAAAGCAGAGGAGAAAATATTTATTTATTTATTTATTTATTTATTTATTTATTTATTTATTTATTTATTTATTTATTTATTTATTTATTTATTTATTTATTTATTTATTTATTTATTTATTTATTTATTTATTTATTCTGGTGTTGTTAAGGCCATCAGGCCTTCTCTTCCACAACACCAGGATTACAAATACAATAATAGAAATAAACAGAAAAAACACTATATACAAAGTAAAGCTACACAAGAAATAAAGAGAGAGAGAAAAAAACACTATAAACAAAGTAAAGCGGGATAATAGATGAAAAATAGAGGAGAAAGTGGAGGAAAACTAGAGGAGAAACAGATGGAAATTGGAAAACAAATAGAGGGGGAAGGAGAGAGAAAATAGTTGGAGAACAGAGAGAAAAATAGGCGAGAAATTGTTGGAAATATAGAGGAGAATATAGATGAAAATAGAGGAAATATGGAGGAGAAAATAGGCGAGAAATGGAGGGAAACTAGAGGGAAATGTATGGAAAATGTAGGGGAAAATATCGGACAAAACATATAGGGAAAATAAAAGAGAATGTATAAGGAAAATCGAGAAGAAAATAGAGAAAAAATTAGATGAGAAAATAGGGGCACAAGTAGAGAAGAAAATAGAAAGTATAGTAGAAAATATAGATAAAATAAGGGAGAAACAGAGGGAAAATAGGTGAGAAAATAGAGAGACAATAGGCGGAAAATATGAGAAAAGTAAAGGGAAATTAGAGAAAAATGCAGGAGAACATAGAGGTTAAGTAGAGGAGAAAATAGAAGAAAAAAGAAAAGAAAATAGAGGACAAATAGGGAAGATTGTAGATAAAAATATAGGGAAAATCGAGGAGAAAATAGAGGATAATAGCACGAAAATAGAGGGAAAATGAAGGAAAAAGGTGTGATAAATTTGAGTGAAAACAGAGGAGTAAATGAGAGGAAAACCGAGGACAAAATAGTGGTAAAATAGAGGGAAAAATAGAGGGTAAATATATGGAAAGTTGATGTGAAAAATAGGGAAAAATAGCGGAGAAATTAAAGGGAAAAAAGGAGGAAAATAAAAAGGAAAATGGAGTGAAAATAAACTAGAAGATAGCGGGGGAAACAAAGGATAAAAAGTGTGAAATTTTTAGGAAAATAGAGAAACAAATAAATAAAGAAAAAGGTAGGAAGGGATAAAGAAAAATGAATGGAATTTAGAAAATAACTAAAATAGTATAAAAGAAACAAAATTTATACAAAATGAAAAAAGGAATTAAGAAATGAGGAAAAAATAAGGAAGGAAAGAATATAAAAACTGCGATTAATGAAATGAAAACAAGTAACTATAAAATAATGAAGAATAGAAAGTATAAAAAATAAATAAGGAAGGAAATAAAGAGGAATTAAGAAGGAAATGAAAGAATTTTTTAAATAAATAAGTAAATAAGGAGGAAAGATTGAAATGAGAAAGGAATTAACTACGAATTAGGAATTAAATGAAGAGAGAGAAATATAAATAAACGAGTAACCAAAGGGGAAGGAAAAGAATTAGAAACAGGAAGGAAAAAGGAAGAAAATAAATAAAGAAATGAGGTAAGAAATACACAAAGAAATATATAAACGAAAAAGAACAAGAAAGAAATGAAGAAGTAGTAAGAGAATGAATAAAGATCTATAGATAGAAAAATATAATTTAGGAATCAGTAAAGAAAGAAGTGTTGGATGAAATGAAGAGAAATAAGAAAATACGTATAATAAAATAAAAAAAAGAAAAATGAAAGAGACAAAAAATCTAGACACAAAGAAATACAGATATAAAGAAGGGAAGAAACAAGGTAAGAATGGAAGATAGAAAGTAGAAAAATTAAATGAAGGAAAAACAAAGAAATAAAGAGAATATAAAGAAGGAAATGAAAACATATTTTAAAAAGTAAATAAATAAATAAATAAATAAATAAATAAATAAATAAATAAATAAATAAATAAATAAATAAATAAATAAAGAAGGAGAGATAGAAAGAATAAAGAAATTAACAATAAAATAAAGACAGAAATAAAGAGAGAACAGAAACAATAAATCAACAATAAACGAATGAAATTTTAAATAAGGAATACGTTAATAAATAAATGAAATAAATCAATAAATTACATAAAAATAAATAGATGAAGAAGAAATATAAGAACAAAGAAAAATACAAAAGTACAAATAAATATACAAAGGAATAAATAATTAAATAAATGAATGTATGAAATCTGAACGAATGTAATATATAGAAAGAGACAAAACATAAAGAAAGAAAAAATAAAATAGGAAATGAAGAAAGGTAATCATAATCATAATCTTTATAGACTTCATCAATACTGAATTACATCAAACAAACAATCATTGTTAAGAAACTCATGTATTATATAAAAACTATCTTCAATTAAAAAGTCTTAACAGAATTACTAAAATTAATAGCTTCTTTTAAACGTTTTGGTAATTTTTATAAAATTTGACATCTAAAAAAAACAAAGCTATGAAATGTTTTACTTAATCTGAAAGCAGGAATTGGCAAGTTAACACTAGTTCTTGTATTATAATTATGTATATCTTTTGTTCTTTGATACATAAAATTATTCAAATGTACATATTTTTACACATTCAAATATTATATAAATTAAGAAGCGTTAATATAGATAATTGTTTAAATAAGGGTTTACAAGACACCCTTGGAGAACATCCAAAAGTAATGCGAATAGCCCTTTTTTGTAAACTAAAAATATCTTTAGCACCACCACTATTTTCCCATAACATTATCCCATAATTTATAATACTGTGAAAAAAAAACATAATATTCACTTGGTACAGTTATTGTGGTAAAATGTTTAAGCTTTCTTAACATAAAATGACCTTTCTTAACATTTTAGAAACCTCATTATTATGATTGAACCAATTCAACTTACTGTCAATATGAAAACCCAGTAATTTCATTACAGTAGAAAGTTCAAAATCTCTTTTTAAACTAAGAGATATACTGGGTCTTACTTAAATTTAAACTTAACTTTTGCATTGAACCATTTCGTTAGATTATTCATAATAGTAGTAATATCCAAATTTACATCATTAATGATTTGAAAAACATCATCAGCATGCATAATGATACGATTAGAAATCCATATGGGTAAATCATTTACAGTTACAATGAAAAGAAAAGGTCCGAGAATGGAACCTTGAATTACACCACTTGTTAACTAATTAAAATAAGAATTATTTCTATTACCAGGCTTAGGATCCGAGACAACTTAAGAATCAAGTGAAGTTACAGTGCAACGGAGTACGGATGGAGTGAGGTGGTGCTTGAGTTTTGATTACTTTTTCGTTAGTGTACAATCCGGTTCGTGATCAGAGGTACAGTATTCTTCCGTCTCTCCCTACGATACGAACTCAGGCCATCACAGTGCATTTGCAATTCATAGTGAAGAATTTCTTCGAACTAGTTGCAAGTATGTACATGGTTGTTCATTGTAACGCTAACGCCTTCAACGTCGCCGAGGAACATGAAAACTTGTGAGGTATGAACCCTACTTTATTTTTCACCGTCACTAGATTGTACTATTAACAGTAGAATATAATACACCACGTTACATTCACAGTAGGTCTGTCTACTATGTTCAAGGAACTCTATATAATCAAGTTGTGCGTACATTGGTTGCTAAAGTGTCCCGGATTCTAAACCTGCCCATTACATTGAATTATCTACTTCCTATTTTATTAAATATATTTCAATCAATTTACACTCCTTACCTCTAATGCCATAGTAAGCTAGTTTTTTTTTTTTTTTTTTTTTTTTAAATAATGTCATGAGACAAACAGTCACAGGCTTTAGTGAGATCACATAAAATTGCGATACCATTTTCTTTATTTTCAAAATATTGTAATATCCCTTTAACCATTATAGCTACAGCTTGAGTTGTAGATCGGCCAGATCGAAAACCAAATTGTTGTTTGTGTAATACATTATTACTTTCTAAGTACGTGGCCAATTTATTTAAAATTACTAATTCAAACATTTTTGAAAATATGAGTACCAGTGAGATGGATCTATAATTTGTTATGTCTTGTTTATTACCCTTCTTATAAACACGTATAATTTTTGTAACTTTCAACCTTCCCGGAAAACAACCCTGCTGCAAACATTGATTTAATATATACACTACAGGATCAGGTATAAAATATATTATATCTTTGACTAGTTTATTAGTAAAACTAAAAAAAAAGCTTGACTTTTCGAATTACTTAATGTCATCACTAACTGAAGTATTTGTAGGCTATATGATCAAAAAGTTGTCACTCAAATATAGTCTCTATTTTATAAACAGTTGCAAGAAAACTTTCAGGTGTAACAGTACATATATTATTACTTAAAAGCAACTTCACAGATTCTATAATATAATTATTAAATTCATCAGCTGAAAATTAATCTGTTCTTCAGGTGGATTCAATTTACCAGTTTCCTTTATAAAATTTTTACAAATTTATTTACGTTTATTATAAGCCTTTAGAATTAACTTAACTTATCATTAACCTATAGATCGATCTTGCGTTTTTAAACTTAATCTGATCTCGTTTGTTTATACCAGTGACTAAGCAAGATGCCTTTATTTTTTAATCTTGTAATTAACTAGTAAATCATTCATTACACTTTTTTAAGGACATCAATTTTCTATTTCCAATTTTTTCAAAATCAAGTGCCAAAAGCTGAGAGTAATATATCAAACATTATAAAGTTCATAACTCCACTAGTCCACACCTGTGGAGTAACGGTCAGCGCGTCTGGCTGCGAAACCAGGTGGCCCGGGTTCGAATCCCGGTCGGGGCAAGTTACCTGGTTGAGGTTTTTTCCGGGGTTTTCCCTCAACCTAATACGAGCAAATTCTGGGTAACTTTCGGTGCTGGACCCCGGACTCATTTCACCGGCATTATCACCTTCATATCATTCAGACGCCAAATAACCTAGATGTTGATACAGCGTCGTAAAATAACCCAATAAAATAACAATAACTCCACTATCACTATTAATCTTTTCAGTCCAATTAATTACAGATAACATTTCTATAAACTTTTATGTATTAGTTGAATTTATATGTATATGCCTTCTTACAGGAATTACAGGGCCATCTTTAATAGGACATACATTTTCTAGAATAAATTGTATTCTATCATGATCAGATATTTGAGGTTTGATAATATTACAAGTGTACTGCCATATATTATAATTGGTCAATAGGTCATATTTAATGATAAAACACACATGTTAGGTCAATAAAACAATGTTCATTGATTTATGAAATACATTAAAGGTGATATGTTACAGTTATATAAACACTAATTATTAATGTTCATACAACTGTAACATATCACCTTTAATGTATTTCATTGGTCAATAGGTTATCTAAACATGAGGCATATCGAGTTGGGCTAGTATTAGCACAATAAAGATTATATTATTTCAATAAATTCAACAATTTTGTCGTATTCCTTGAATTTACTCTAATACCTATTTTTAAGTCACAGCAAATCAGACAATTCATATTAAATTTATCTATAAAATAAATGTACATACACCATCTAACCTGTTCAGAAATATATCAACACCATCTTTTGGGAACCTATATGCTGATATCACAACAAGTTTTAAACTGGATATTTTTACCCCAGTAAACTCAGCATGATGTGGTTTTAGGCATAATAGATCAACTATTGACCAGATATTTTGTATTCGACAGATAATGGAGAAAAAATGAGGGTATAAGGGTAAAGTGCATCAGTTACTCATAGATTTCAAAAAGGCATATGACTCGGTTAAGAGAGAAGTTTTAAAGTTTTATATGATATTCTTATTGAATTTGGTATTCCCAAGAAACTAGTTTGATTAATTAAAATGTGTCTCAGTGAAACGTACAGCAGAGTTCGTGTAGGTCAGATGCTTTTGCAATTCAATGTGGGCTAAAGCAAGGAGATGCACTATCACCTCTACTTTTTAACTTTGCTCTAGAGTATGCCATTAGGAAAGTCCAGGATTTTTTATATAACAGAGAGGGTTTGGAATTGAACGGGTTACATCAGCTGCTTGTCTATGCGGATGACGTGAATATGTTAGGAGAAAATCCACAAACGATTAGGGAAAACACGGGAATTTTACTGGAAGCAAGTAAAGAGATAGGTTTGGAAGTAAATCCCGTAAAGACAAAGTATATGATTATGTCTCGTGACGAGAATATTGTACGAAATGGAAATATAAAAATTGGAAATTTATCTTTTGAAGAGGTGGAGAAGTTCAAATATCTGGGAGCAACAGTAACAAATATAAATGATACTCGGGAGAAAATTAAACACATAATAAATATGGGAAATGCCTGTTATTATTCGGTTGAGAAAATTTTATCATCCAGTCTGCTGTCGAAAAATCTGAAAGTTAGAATTTATAAAACAGTTATATTACCGGTTGTTCTGTATGGTTGTGAAACTTGGACTCTCACTTTGAGAGAGGAACAGAGATTAAGACTGTTTGAGAATAAGGTGCTTAGGAAAATATATGGGGCTAAGAGGGATGAATTTACAGGAGAATGGAGAAAGTTACACAACACAGAACTGCACGCATTGTATTCTTCACCTGACATAATCAGGAACATTAAATCCAGACGTTTGAGATGGGCAGGGCATGTAGCACGTTTGGGCGAATCCTGAAATGTATATAGAGTGTTAGTTGGGAGACCGGAGGGAAAAAGACCTTTAGGGAGGCCGAGACGTAGGTGGGAAGATAATATTAAAATGGATTTGAGGGAGGTTTGATATGATGATAGAGACTGGATTAATCTTGCTCAGGATAGGGACCAATGGCGGGTTTATGTGAGGGCGGCAATGAACCTCCGGGTTCCTTAAAAGCCAGTAAGTAAGTAATTAAGTAAGTAAGTAAGTAAACTCAGCATGAAGTTAACTAACAGGTTATTAACCTGTGTTAGGACAATAACATTTAAAAGCATACAAATTAAGATCATAACACCACCTCCACTATGGACCTTACGACAAAAATAACTTCCAACATAATAATTACTCATATTGTACATTAATATCTCCTCCTCACGCACTAGAAAGTTATGTTCATCGAGGAAAAGTTCAATTTCATTTCACGCTTTGCACATTTAATTGAAACAGTTCAAAGGAGTAAACGTTTTTACTTGCTCCAACACTAGAATGTTGTCACACAGACTGTTCTATCGTCTTATTGTCCAGTTTATTAAGGGGACACTAATATGAGTTTTAAATCTTTTACCATTTTCAACCAAAAACTACATAAACATGTCTATAATACTATCATCTGTACACTATTTGGTGCCATTATGGCTAATCGTTTTGAAATTATATTTTTTAAATGTATTTCATATTGACATGACTAAAAAAGCTCCTTGCGTCACAATTTTCACAATTTTTAGTTTATATTACCTCAAAAGCTTCAAAATAGTCATGGGAACATTAATTAATTAGCTTTTTGAGCTCGGTCTAAATAGAGAGTCACAATAAATTTTCTTAATTTTTAACCATTATTTCACCATAGTGTCCCCTTAACCTCAATTCTAAGTTTACCATAAAACGAAAAAACAAAACAACCTTATGGCCAATATTTAGCACTGAAAAATTCTTCAAATTTTTGTTCTTCAACCTCAATATGAAAAGAAGCATATGAGTAGTATTTAGTTTTTCACTTAGTGATTCTAACTGCTTTCAAATTTTGTTTACCTAAGTAATCCGTCATATGAGAAATTGTTACATCGGGAGCTAGTCTGCTTACAAAAATGGCCTTATTTCTAGGTTCTTTTAACTACTTTGATTATGCCAGTTGAACTAGTTCCACATAACACAGGCTTTTCAGTCAACTTTTGAATCCCTTCTCTTAACTACTTCAAATCAATCTGATTAGGCTTACCTATATGATTAGAAGTTTTCCCTCCGTCTAATAAAGAATTATTTACACTTTGTAACACATTTACACTACCTGTATCAAAATTTGAATCAATAGAGTTTGCACAGCACAAGCACTTGATTGAACTACAGTACTCTTATTTACACATCTGACCAGCCCCCCTGTTGATTCCGTTGCACTATCACTATTTATCTTCTTTTGTATATCAAGTTGTTAGGTGAGAAGCTATTCTCTCTTTCAGTACTTCATTAACATGATCTTTTTGTCCAATTATAAGATCTTTATGTTTAATTATATATTTTGGTATATGAACATCTATCTTACCAGTAGAATCTGCTAAATTACTCGTCACATTAAAAAAATGCTTCGTCTTCATCTATTGTTACCATTTTCACACACACTGTAACAACACTTTGTTACACTCATCTAACAATTTTATATTATTTGTTAATTTTGCACAATTCTTACAAACACATTTAAAACCATTTACACTTTACTTTTACATCCTTTACACAACTTTTTAACCTAGCCATAAAGCTAGGTTATGTAATGCACAACAGTATACAGCGGAGCGGATCACGAAATACGTCCGCAGCCAACCTCGAAAATCGATATAAAGAAATAAATAAACAAACAAATAATTAATTACAAAAGGAAGAAAGAAAGGAAACGAGAAAGAGAGAAACGAAGAATGAAAGGAAGAAAAAATGAATGAAAACAAAAAATGTAGTATAATAAATAAATAAGTAGGCTAATCGAGGTATCGTGAAAGGGAGAAACGAAGAATGAAAGGAAGGAAGGAAGGAATAAAAAACAAAATATATATATATATTTATTTTTACTGCCTGTCCTTCCAAGGCTTGCCTACAAACACAGATTAACATACAATTTACAATAATGATTGTTACATGAATGAGCACATGAAAAAATATATAGATAAAATTTTAAGATAAAAAATACAGATTTTTCAATCACAACTATACAGAGTGTTTCAAAAATACGGGGCATAATTTCAGGTATGTATTTCCCACATGTGGATAATCAAAATAGTTCATTACCACATGTGTCCGGAAATGCTTTATTTCCGAGTTATGGCCTTCACAACATTGAAATTTACCGGAACGTTTTTCTTTCCGCAGGTCATTGCCGTCAAAGGAGACATTAAAAGGGCACTCTGACAGTTCATTCCGAGGTGAAGGTTACATTCAGTGTTGTGTAGGCGTTAGACTGTGCGACATGTATTCAAAACTAGAGCTGGCAGAGATACACTTCATGTACGGTAATGCGGACGGCAATGCTGCGCTGGCTCGTCGTTTGTACCAGGAGAGGTACCCACAGCGACAATGTCCAGATCGGAAGACATTTGTACGTCTCCATTACCGTCTGTGCGAGTATGGGAAATTTAACTCTCCTGGTTTGGGAAGGGGACGACCAAGATCTACAACTCCAGAAGTACAGGAGGAGATTCTGGAGGCTGTGAATATGACTCCTTCTATCAGCACATGAAGGGTAGTGTTGCAAGTCAATGTTCCTCATACGACTGTCTGGAGACTGTTGAAAGAGTATCAATTGTATCCTTATCATTTGCAACGTGTACAGGCCCTGTCACCAGCAGATTACCCTGCACGAGTTAGGTTCTGTCAGTGGTTCTTGCAGCAGTGTGGTGTAAATCCGAACTTTCCTGCCTTAGTATTATTTACAGATGAAGCACAGTTCACACGAGATGGCATAACAAATTGCCACAATCAGCATGTATGGGCATATGAAAACCCACGTGCAACTCTTCCATCTCATCACCAGGAGCGGTTTTCCCTCAACATGTGGGCCGGTATCATTGGTGATCGATTAGTTGGACCCCATGTACGTGTAAACAGAGTTACGGGGCAGGCGTACACAAACTTCCTGGAAAACACCATACCTCATGTTTTAGAAGACACTCCACTGATCAATATCAATCGTCAACACATTCACTTCTTGCATGATGGCGCTCCTGCACACTTCAGTCGTACGGCTTGCCGGTACTTGGATCGAAGGTTTCCTGATCGATGGATAGGTAGAGATGGCCCAGTTGCTTGGCCTCCACGCTCACCTGATCTGAACCCTCTCGATTTCTACTTGTGGGGCCATTTAAAATCATTGGTTTATTCGTCTCCGGTGCCTGATTTGGAATCCCTTCGGAATCGAATTGTGGCATGTTCTGAGGACATACGCAATACTCCTGAGTTTGGGATCGTGTTCGCAGGTCAATGAGACATCGATGTGAGGTGTGTATTCAAGCAGGAGGTGGACATTTTGAACATCTTCTGTAATGACAACGACTTGCGGAAAGAAAAACGTTCCGGTGAATTTCAATGTTGTGAAGGCCATAACTCGGAAATGAAGCATTTCCGGACACATGTTGTAATGAACTATTATGATTGTCTACATGTGGGAAATACATACCTGAAATTATGCCCCGTATTTTTTAAACACCCTGTATAATTTTAACAATTATTTAAAGTGTTTACCATATACATGATTTCTTTAAGATACCAACTCAGTATTTAATTACGTTTTGGACAATTTATTCCTCAATATCTTTTCCTAATTTATGTATGAATGTATCTATTTATTTACACTGCAAGTGGGCAAACACCCGGTGGCAGTGGTAACTTAATTACACAGAATAAAAATAATACACAATACAAATTAAAATACACAATAAAAATTAAAATAGACCTACACAGTACATATTAAAACACACAATGCAATATAAATAAATAAATAATGTAATAAATAGAGAAAGAGGTAAATAATATTAATATGGTGTAACAATACATTTTAAGTAATAATATATGTACAGTAAATAAAATAAACAAGTCTTTATTTATTATGAATACTGATACTGTCTTTTTTCTCGTTCTCTATCATCTTCTCCTTTGTTTCTGGTGTAAATTCTGTATATCTATTTCAACATGTGTACTGTGTAAAATCTGACCGTCTAGTTATCCGTTTTCATCTTTCTTTCTCCCATTCAGTTTCATTAACTCATTTAGAATTCCGTGATAGTCCATTCTTTCCAAATGCCCACATCTTTTTAATTTTATCATATCTAGAAAACCTACTGTACTTTTTGTAATTTCCACCATTCTCCTTATTTCAACACTGAAGTAATTAAATATTATCTTTCAAATGAACCGGTACTTGCATAATTACTTCGTAGGGAATTCTTGATGGCAGTAACTTACAGTTGAGTTTTGTTATGACTACGGTTGTTGCTGCACCTCGGATAAAGCAAGCAGTACGCTTTTTTCTGTATTGAACAAATATGAGTTATTATTTTTATAACGAACTTGTTTGTAGTGATATTTAGCAACAGTGTAAATTCTCTAAGAATTCATGTTCTACATACATCAAACCGAGACTGTCGTTGAGAGGAATTTTCAGGTAGGCGGTAATGTCACTAGTGATAAATATCGTTTTCAGTTACTATGACAAATGTATTTTACAGCTGGAATTCTAAGAAGAAAAGGGTGTAGAGTTCCAACATCGTGGCAAATACTCTTCAAAAACCATAGCAGACCAAATTGTGTATCGTACTGTATTCGATTCAGACTGTAACTTTAAACATTCTGTTTGAAAACAGGTATTACAAACAAGACAATTCATCAAGGTGCAAAGTTAGAAATACAGCTGATGTGTGCCGTGAATATGGTTGATTAAGAAGAATTGAGAACGATTTACAGACGCAGTAATTTGCAACACAAAAAGAGAAAAAAAAAGAGTGTCTCAATTACGTTATTAATTGTGAGTACAGGATTAGGCCTATTTATTTTAAGTTACTTTACGTTATCAGATTTATTGCGTATCTATTTCACTGTTTTTCTACAATCCAGTACAGCTGTCAAAAAATAAGTGGCCGCACTCGTGAACAGCGAGTATTTTCTAAATCCGTTCAGAATTACGGTGATGTTACACGATACATGCGCTTATAGTAGCAGTTTCGGAACTATGATGTTTAAGCAGAAGTTATTCAACATCTGCGCCTCGTAGAGCATCGATAGAGTGTTCGCTTAATGATTCGAAGGTTGTGAGTTCGTGCCTTGTTGAAGTTATCATTTTATTGTCGTTCGTTAGCGATATAAATAATATTCAAGTCATCATTTTTATTCTGTTATCGTTCTTTAGTGATATAAATAATATTGAAGTTATTATTTGTATTCTGTTATCTTCCTTTAGCGATATAAATAATATTCAAGTTATCATTCATATTCTATTACCGTTCTTTAGCGATATTAATAATACCTATTTAGTTACATTTATATTCTGTTATCGTTTTTTAGCGATATAAATAATATAAGTTAATGTTAGGTTTGGGACAACAGGCTTACAGCTGCATAATGCAAGTGTTAGTTTTTTCGTCTTGTAAGGGTGTTTCAAAAATACGGGGCATAATTTCAGGTATGTATTTCTCACATGAAGACAGTCAAAATAGTTCATTACAACATGTGTCCGGAAATGCTTCATTTCCAAGTTATGGTCTTCACAACACTGAAATTCACCGGAATGTTTTTCTTTCCGCAGGTCGTTGTCATTACAGAAGATGTTCAAAATGTCCACCTCCTGCTTGAATACGGACCTCACATCGATGTCTCATTGACCTGCGAACACGATCCCAAACTCCAGGAGTATTGCGTATGTCCTCAGAACATGCCACAATTCGATTCCGAAGGGATTCCAAATCAGGCACCGGAGACGAATAAACCAATGATTTTAAATGGCCCCACAAGTAGAAATCGAGAGGGTTCAGATCAGGTGAGCGTGGAGGCCAAGCAACTGGGCCATCTCTACCTATCTATCGATCAGGAAACCTTCGATCCAAGTACCGGCGAGCCGTACGACTGAAGTGTGCAGGAGCGCCATCATGCAAGAAGTGAATGTGTTGACGATTGATATTGATCAGTGGAGTGTCTTCTAAAACATGAGGTATGGTGTTTTCCAGGAAGTTTGTGTACGCCTGCCCCGTAAGTCTGTTTACAAGTACATGGGGTCCAACTAATCGATCACCAATGATACCGGCCCACATGTTGAGGGAGAACCGCACCTGGTGATGAGATGGTACAGTTGCACGTGGGTTTTCATACGCCCCTACATGCTGATTGTGGCAATTTGTTATGCCATCTCGTGTGAACTGTGCTTCATCTGTAAATAATACTAAGGCAGGAAAGTTCGGATTTACACCACACTGCTGCAAGAACCACTGACAGAACCTAACTCGTGCAGGGTAATCTGCTGGTGACAGGGTCTGTACACGTTGCAAATGATAAGGATACAATTGATATTTTTTCAACAGTCTCCAGACAGTCGTACGAGGAACATTGACTTGCAACGCTGCCCTTCGTGTGCTGATAGAAGGAGTCATGTTCACAGCCTCCAGAATCTCCTCCTGTACTTCTGGAGTTGTAAGATCTTGGTCGTCCCCTTCCCAAACCAGAAGAGTTAAATTTTCCATACTCGCACAGACGGTAATGGAGACGTACAAATGTCTTCCGATCTGGACATTGTCGCTGTGGGTACCTCTCCTGGTACAAACGACGAGCCAGCACAGCATTGCCGTCCGCCTTACCGAACATGAAGTGTATCTCTGCCAGCTCTAGATTTGAATACATGTCGCACAGTCTAACGCCTACACAACACTGAATGTAACCTTCGCCTCGGAATGAATTGTCAGAGTGCCCTCTTAATGTCTCCTTTGACGGCAACGACCTGCGGAAAGAAAAACGTTCCGGTAAATTTCAATGTTGTGAAGGCCATAACTCGGAAATAAAGCATTTCCGGACACATGTTGTAATGTACTATTTTGATTGTCCACATGTGGGAAATACATACCTGAAATTATGCCCCGTATTTTTGAAACACTCTGTATTATTACACTATACTATCCTGTAACACAATAAAATGAAAAGGAATGACGAGAATTTGAACCTGAGATGTTGACATCTAAATGCCGACGTTCTTCTGATGAGATATGGGGGCACAAGTAAATAAGCATATGCGGAAAAATTGGTCCAATCCTCTTCCAAGGTGTCCTGATGATTTGTGTAAGCTCGTCCAGGATGTCTGGGATGCCGTCACAGAAAACAGTTGCTATTTGAAAAGACTAGTCAATTTCATTCCCACTCGACTGCAAGATGTGATCGAGGTGGAATAAATATTGAATCGTAGCTTTTTGTTTTGTTTTTTGTACTTTTAAGTGTTTGAATTTTGTAAGGCAGACGCCAGTAAATTTATTTTAATTATGTCACGAAAGATATTATTGTTGAGAATAAAATCTTTCTTTTTTTTTCCATTTGCAGCCACAATTTTTTAATAAATAATTCTAAAGTCATGGCATAAGACATTCATGAACCTGAAGTTAATTACTAAAACAGTCATAAAATAGACAGGAGCAATTGTATTTTCTCTCTCTCTTAAAAACAAAACAAAAAAAAAACATTAAAAATCACTAGGTTATATTCGAACGCACGACCTCATTAATATCAGTTCAGAACGCTACCACTACGCTAGAATAGTAACATGCAGAACACTTCAATTATAACTGTGGATATCAGACCACGTAACATCGCCTGTCTCCAAATTGTAGCGGAGATACCCGAAGGTAACTTATTTTCTAGAGAGCGGGCACTTTTTCTTTTGACAGCTGTAGTAGGTATAGTATTTTTTAATAATAAAAAATAAAAACGGAGTAAAGTATTTAAAAAATGTTATAATATTGTCGGCTTAGAGCTATATAAGTTTACAGATTAAATCACAGCTAGTGTACAAAAAAATAATATTATGAATGTATTCATTATTTCAATTTTACTTATGTACTGTATTTATTTATTTATTTATTTATTTATTTATTTATTTATTTATTTATTTATTTATTTATCTATCTATTCATTTCTTTATTTATTTACTTTTATAGCGACACTCGTTAATTGCGACATAATTTCTTTAGGTCCTTCGATGATGCTATAACCGAGTTCAACTGTAGTTTATTATACTATTAGCTAATTATTCTTTATGCTTATACTGCTTATACTATTGTACTCTGAATTATTGTTTTATATAAATCACCGTAGTAAATTTTGTTGTGTTAATAACACTTACTACTACAGAAGTACCTACTAAGTATTGCCAATACTCTGTCAAAATTAATAATTTAAACATTCAAATCTATGTATTAAATTGTTTACTTTCTTTCTTTTTTAGCATATCTTTCTTCTCTCTCATTAGATTTCTTTATTTTCTTTAAATAGTTCATTGCTTCATTTTCACTTTCCCACATTCATATAGAGAACGCATTCACTTGCTCGAACATTTACATATTCATTTACCAGCGTTACTTACCATCATTGTCATCATCATCAACCTCATCTTTCAAACATGTATTAGATAGTGTTCTCTGAAGGCCTAATCAGTATATGTTTTCTCTGGACTACTAACATATCTTCTTCCTTCAGGTACATATTACAGGGTTTGTTTTCTCTCCATTTTTTCAACATGTTTTCCCAAGTTCGTCTTGTTTTGAAACTTTTATTGATATTCTCGAAATTTGATATGAACTACGGGTGTCATTTATTCCTTTTAAATCAATATTTGTGACTAGTTGCAGGGAATGGGACCTAAAGTCGGGTTTTTAATTTCTTTTGTGGTTTTTAAAAAGAGAATAAAAGACTGAGCATTTAAAAAATCATGGTTCTATGTGCTATAGTTTTTAATATATTACTTATTGAATGTTGATATTACATTATGTACTTTTCGAGAAAAATCTAATTAAAGTTTTCACTTGTTTCCTTAGCAACTATGAGAAAGATTTAGGTATTTAAGAAGCACTGTGTAAAACTACGTCCTAGTTTAGTATGTAATAAAGCCTACAGGTAGCGCAAAATGTCAAAACATAGAAATGCAGTTTTTACACCCGAAAATTCGTTATTTTGTTCTTCTGTAAAATTTCTTTTCACGCCTTTAGATCCCTTTTCGCGCAACGGGTCACATTTTTACGTATATTCACAAACGCTTTTTACGATTTATGCTGTTGTGTTATAGTAAATAAGTACGGATATTGAATTCACGCCTCTATTCTAGGATTTGTTTCAGTGTAAAAATAACATTCTAAATGCTTCTTGATATTTTCTTAATTTCCTTCGCTGTCTATTCGTTTTCCTTTCTATTACTTTCTGTCGTGTAGGTCCATGCTGCACGTCCACCGAGTGTACGCCTCGCTCTTCCTAACTCATCAACTCGCAATATCCACGCTCACGCTACGCCCAGGGCAGCAGGTAAATACTTGAGGATTGATGGCACTGCTCCACACGCGAAGCTGCGGGCCTGGGTGACACGCCGGCCGGCCCCAGCATCCATACCGCCAGACTTGCTCTTGTTCTCGTGTGACGTCACCAACCCTTTTCCTTATTTAACGAGTCCATAGAGAGTGAAAGTATTCGAAGGATACCTGTTCCTATATCGCTTTGCCTGTCCAAACCCTACTGCATCTTCTAGGAATCGAATTTCAAATCCCTTCGTGAAAGATGCATTACGCTTCCCGAGCCTATTTGGTAATATTTTTCTGTTTATACGTTTCAACGAATTTATTAGTAGCAGTAGTAGTAGCAGTGAAAGGTAAAGTAATCTCTATTACAGAGCATGGAGGACTAAAGGATAGCACGAAGTTAGGCTACTACCATTGAAAAGAAAATTGCCATTAGTACGAGTAGTCACATCCACTATTACCGCCAAGAAAAACTTACCGATTAGGGTCACCAAATGTACGGTTTTACTCGAAACAACGCGGTTTTAGCTCCTTTTGTTTCGCGTACAGTGCGAGTTTTTATTCGTACTCCAAATGTAGTAGTAGGCCTATGACTAGAAGAAAGATAGATTTAATTGATCCACAAATATGAAAAAAAAAATAATTGTAATTAATTTTTACGAAGCATTTTCCCATCAAATACACTTATGGAGGGCATATTTTCAGTAATGGCTGTATAGTAAATTAGAGGAATAACTTGAACAGAAGTAGGATTTACTGCAAATCTTATTAAATATAAACTTTGTGTGTACTTAAATTGTAATGAAAACTGTAGTAAATTTTACAAGAAGATTTTGTTAGAGAAAAATGGTTAAATACAGCACATCCAAGTGAGAAATAGATGTGAATTGTAAAAGTGAATGAAAACAAAAAGTTCAGAGAGTACGTGTACATTTAATGTAGGTTTATATACAGTTATGCTATAATAAATAATTGAAGACCTCCCTGGAATAAGGATGTAACCAACAAAATTGTAATTCATGTTTTAAGAGAAAGAAAATTAATTTCAGGGGGATATTTCAATAGGCCTATATTTACTCTCGTAGTCATTTGACCATGAATGAAATATGAATATGAAATATGAAAAGCCTGAAATCCAATAAGGGCAACTGTCTCCTACAGGAGTATAAGGTGAGCTGAAAGTCTACTACACTTGGGGAGCCAGTCAAAGAGAGCTTATACTATACTTACAAACTAAACACATAAACAAACTATATAAACTAAACACGAAAAACTATACAGACTAAACACATAAATTATGCAAACTAAACATCCACAAAAAAACTATACAAACTGAACACACAAATTATAGTCCGAACACACAACTATCACACCACAAATTTTACAATTATACAGTCTTAACTCACACACAAACTAAACACACAAAACCTGTACAAATTAAACACATAAATTATAGACTTATTACAGAAGAGCTATACAACTGCACATATAAATTATACAGCCTAAACACACAAACTATCTAATCTAAACACACAAAAATCGTACAATTAAACACAAAAATTTTACTAACTAAATACATGAACTATACCAACTAAACACGGATTCAAACTATCCAAACTAACACACACAAAAAGAACTATGTATAAACAATACAAAATTATACACAGTTTACATAGTGTTCGTAATTTCTTCCAGTCTTTTCCATGCCTGCCTGTCCCTCGCTGTTCTCGTCCACTGCGCTCCAGTCTCTCTCCGGAACACTCCGACCAGCTTCTCCTTGGACGTCTTCTGCTTCTTTTCCCAATGCGTGAATCCCACACGGTCGAGGCATACATCCACCTACCGCAACAAGAATATAAATGTATTCAGTCATTGAACGCAATAATTTATTGTTATAAATAAATGCTTTAAAATTACTTTTACCAGTATACAGTAATCACATGTTTCAAGAATTTGATGTCACATCCTTCTTCAGGGAGGAGTTCTTCAGTTATGATTTATAATCTGTAAATCATAATAATGAATAGACCTAATTTTATATGATAATATGTAATGTATTATTATCTTGTACACCCAATAAAAGGTTCATTTTTTAATAAATTTAATGTCGCTGCAAGATGTTTCTTATTTTCCATCTACAAATCTGGCAACTTTATTCCTGATATTTATTTCTGTTAAGAGACAGAGTTTACCTTATGACTATTGTGAAGCGTGAATAATTAGGTTAATTGGAAAAAATCCATGACCTGTCGGAATTCGTATATCTACGACTGTCGGCCTTGTAGCGTACAACCTTAACTACTATTTTTACCATGTACCTCCAATGTAGTAGTAATAGGGCTACTGTCTTATTAATAAAAATTCTCACACAGACGTTTAACCGTCTTATACTTACACAACGAATAGCTCGTTTGTAAGTCGTGTGTAAATTCCTTATTAATAATCACTACATACGTCGTATATAACAGTACAACTGTTACACATTTACGTCACAAATACGAGTAATTTCAAGGGAAAAATTGTACTGTCTGTCTGTGCGCTTATCCATCTTTGTGCTGGCCGTCTGGAATATGAAAAATCCAATTTGTGAAATTTTATTTCGTCATAACAAAGAGGATTTCTGTGATCCTTTACAAGTGTTTGGAGTTCTTGTGTCAAAGTTTCTCGCAACCAAGCGAGAGAAATGAGCATTGTTGTCACTGTCAACAGTTAATGTGTGTTACTATGATCTATGAGCATTGTAGATATCTACACTTCTTTTGGTTTACGTTGGCACAGGCGGTTCGTAAAACAAAAAATGCTTCTCACCAACAACCTGCTTCCACCCCTAACGGAGCACAATGCAAAACATGGTGATGATGATGATGGTGGTGGTGATTGTGATGATGATAGAAGGTGGAATCAACATTTAGAAAGGATGGTAGCATATAGAGTGTCGCGGCAGCTACTGTATGAGGTATGCCCCGAAAAAAGAAAGAGAGAGAGAGAGAGATTTAGGTAGACCGAGGAAGGAATTGGCATCGGAACAGCCTAAATAGTCTAAATCCTGAAGAGATGAAGGAGAAAACCTTATAAAATTATAGGCTACCTGTCTTTCTTGCCTTTTCTTTTCTCTTCTAATTTTCTCTTCTAAGTTGATCTAATAACACCACAAAGTTTTGGAATCTGTTCAATTTAAAAGATAAATCGTCACTTTGTACAGTAGTGGCAAAAAAGAAACCGGACCAACGGAATAATAAGTCCTCGAAATGAGCCACTGCGCATGCCACGCCCGCATTCACAAGACAGCGAGTAATCTATTGAAATTGTTGTAGTTTCGACTTCTGACGTAGCCCATTTCGAAAGCCATTAGAAAATAAGCTGGTAAAAATTCATGTTCTGGGAATAATAAGTTAATTAAGTAGTAAAATATCGCTGCAATCGAAAAGTATTGGAAATAAATTTGAATAAGTAACAAAAAAAAGTTTCCTTCCCAGGCAAGATTCGAACCACGAAAGTCTTAGTTACCAGTCTATCGTGCTCTGGAGTGAACAAGGCTCTGAAATCAGCTACAAGGGTCGGTCCAGTTTTTTTTTTTTTGCCACTACTGTACATAACATTGCAATAATATTTTAATTTATTCTAATTTATTGCAACTTTCTTTTTACATTGCCTTATTTTTACTTATATTATCAGTTTTATGTTTATTCTATAATCTCCTTCCTTTGTTTCTTCTCCTTTCTTTCTACAGGCTATTCATTTAGGACTTAGCTATTTTACTTTTCTTTCCCGTTCTTTTTTCTTCTTTCATTATTTCATTATTCTGTCCCAACTACCTTCCTTTACTTCTGTCTCCCTTGTTATTTATTTTCTTTCTCTTCCAAATTTCGCTTTTTCTTTTTTCGCTTATCTTTTATTTTCTTATTTTCCCTCCCTCTTCTCTGTTTGTTCTCCCCTCCTTTTTATTATTATATTCCCTTTCTTACTCCTTCAATTTTGTTACTTTATATCCCCCGTCTCCGTTTCTCCCTTTCTTCCCTCTTTGTTTGTTTGTTTCGTTATGAACAGTAAATCATGTTTCCACAAACAAACAACGGTGTCGAGCTGCTTTCCTCGGCCCTTTTCAATTGCGCCGTCGCCCACTTTACGGCCCCGTCTTCATGAATATTAACTCTGCACAAGTTTTATGGGAGCGGAGACTGCGGGTCAAACGATGACTGTAACTCATCCGCAGGCAGGCAGGGGCGCGCGCACCCAACTCGGAGCCGAACGGCCGGTACACTGCACCACGCCGCAGATCCGGGTTCGATTCCGAGTACAATATATGCTCGATAAACACCACCTTGAAACATGGTTTCTCGGGAAATTAAAAAAAAAAATGTGTTCAATATACCTGATATGTTTTAAATTTTTCTCATTGTCATGTTTACCATAGTTTACGGCATGGAAAAATAGTACATTTCAGAGGAGATAGGCAGGGACTACGTCATGCGGCGTACCATATCAAATTTCCCCTTAAATTCTTGCCCCCAAGCAAAATTGCGTGCTGATAAAAACAATGACGTATTTGCTATGACGTAATACCGGAACGCTTGCTATCTTGGTTATCGTTTCTACGCGCGACGTAACAAGAAATGAAATGCAGGACAGAAGGTAACGTATCTTTTATTTCCAATCTTTAAAAATTTTGTATCACTTTTGTAATATCACATAAAACAGTTTCGTAGTTCAGAGAAACTGTATTAACAAAATAAAGGAACATTTGTTAATATAACCTGCAAGGTCATCCATTATACTCTTTACTCAATTCCAAGGCCAGGCGCAACTAATCGATACGAACATATTAAGACAGGTTTTTACTATTGATCCCGAATTGAATTTCTTTCATAATTTCTTTCCTATAATTTATAATGCTAAGATGCCATAAAGTATTATATCCAACTCGTGGATAATCTTATTATGACACTCGGCAAAAATTGTCGCACTAACGATAGTGAGTGCGACAAATATTCACTCATGTCATAATCATCAAAATTATCTGCTTATTGCATAAATTACTCTTGTTTTATGACAAAATTTACACCACTTTACAGTACATTTCAAGTCCCCACACATAGGCCTAGTCTTAACTTCATATCCAACTTACACGATTCGTAATTAAGAAGCACTCGTAAATATGACAGGTGCAAACAAATGAACACACAGGAGTTCATTTATAAATAATTTTTAATTTCTATTAAGAAAACAATATAACCTAACTTTATTTACAAAAAGTAACAAATTTCACTATTCTCTCTACATTTCTTAAGTAATTTTTATTATTTGAAGTCACAAATAAGGCAGGAATCATGGTTTATTCATTCATTTACTTACTTCTATAATTATTTATTTATTTATTTATTACATACTTATTTATAAATCCATCCGTCCATCCATCCATCCAGCCATCCATCCATCCATCCATCCATCCATCCATCCATCCATCCATCCATCCATCAAACTATCCGCTATCCATTAATTTAATTCATATATTGGTTTGTTTCTTCATTTTCTTATTTACTTCTTTATTCATTTATGCATTTCTTATCTATATATTTATTAACTTATTTATTTCTTCACTCATTTATGCATTCGTTCGTTTATTTGCTTTCTTATTTACTTCTTTACTTATTTATGTATTTTATTATTTATTTCTTTATATATGTATTTATTTGCGTACCTGCCTATTTATTTACTGATTTATTTATTAGTTATTTAATTGTTTTTATTTTTTAAATATATTATCATTTATTCATTTATTTTGTTTTATTTATTTACTTATTTATTTATTATTTATTTCTTTGTTCATTTATTTATTTATTTACTTTTTAATTACATACTCATTTATTTATATTGTTTTATAGTAAAATTTAGACTACTTTATAGTAAATTTCCCGTTCCCACACTTAGGCCTAGCTTTAACTTCTTATCCTATTTATACGATACGTAATTTACATGAAATTGTTGTAAATTAGGTGCGAAGAAATGAAGACAAAGTAGTTTATTGATAAAAAATTTAAATTTAAATTAAGAATGTAATATAATTTACAATATTTAATAACTTTCACTCCCTTTCATCTATCATCTGCAATATTAAAAATAGAGTGGGGTAAAGTCTTGAGGATAGTCGGATTTCCGATGATGATATAGTAAGGACTTGAGGCTCCGAGTCCCTGGGGCTTATCGGACTAATCGTCCGCGAAATAGGACCTGGCCCTATCAGGAACTGAGACAAGATAGCCCACCTGTCATCATCAGATTTACGAATGTCGCCCAGGACACCTGTGGGACTTGGACAATCATCGAATGTATAGGGCGCATAATGAGCCAAAACGTGCACGGCATGTAACTGTGAGCATTTCTTCTTGACACGTTACAAAAATGATTCTTACCACAGCCACACGATGATTCCGAAGGTTTAATTTCCACCAAGACAGCGCTCCAATTCATTTTCACTGTAAATTACTTGGTGAAGTTCTCCCACATCAATGGATGGATCTTCTCTATACTGCTGGTCTCCTCAATTTCCTTATCTGTCGCCGTGCAATTTCTTTATATGGGGCTAAGTGGAAAACATTCTCTACGTGTCAGCCATATCCGCACATCTTCAAGAACTGAAAAACAGAAACGTAGCAGTTTATTATATGTAAAGGGCCGTTATAATGAAGATCTTTTTAAGGTTAATATTTTTCTTGATTTATTTAAAAAAAAAATCGAATTTGTCTATCTCCGGGATGTATTTAATGTGACGGAGATACACACAACATGGTAGTCCTTTATATGACATTTGGAGTGTTTATCTAGAAGTCCATGGTTACGGGAAGACAAAATAAAGAAAGTAAACGTGCAAATTCGAAATGAGGCAGTAGAGCAAGTAGACAGCTTCAAATACTTGGGCTATAGACTACTATAAACAGTACGTAGGCCTAAGTTAAAAGAGCTTCCTCCAGAGAGCAATGGCAAAGGAAGATTTAATACAAAAAGGAACAAACTAACACAACGCAAGACTGGTTCTATCGATGTCATTTCTCTTCCGACTGTACTCTTGAATATCATTCAAGTTATCTCGTGACCTTTCCTCTCGCCCGCTCTTCCTTATCGCAGTGTTTGATTCGCATTCCTTCCGTCGGTAATCCGTTCTTGCGAGACCTAATAACACGGTCATTATGTCATTATCTGAGTAAGTTTTAAGCTCGATTCACATTATACGTCACATCACCGTCACGGACAATCACCGTCCAATGCAGACTCATTCACATTTAACGGCAAGTGACCGTCAGTTTGCCGCCATCAAGACTGTAGGAACTGTGCTCTCGAACAATGCCGATATTTAGCAAACAAAAACTTGAGATGATTGCTGTCTTGTTGGACGAAGAAGAGGCCGTAAGAAGAAAACGAAACAGAATATGGATGAAAGAAATGCTCAGAAAGAGGAAGAATATAGGTGAATATCATACACTATACCGACAGTTGGAGGATGATGAAAGTTGCTTCTATAAGTATTTTAGAATGTCAAAATATGTTTTATATTTTGCTTAAAAAAATAGAAATACAAATACAAAAACAAAACACAACATTTACAGAAGCAATTTCAGCAAAAGAAAAGTTGATGGTTTGTTTAAGGTAAGTCCTTCTAGATTGTAGTCTAAACAATGAAGTGGAAAAGTAATTATGTCAATTAGAACAAATTATTGTTTGTCATTCCTTGCATAAAATCACTCACAGGAAAACGTTAATTATTCCACAGGGGAAAATTGTTAATAGTAGGTTTGAACTGATGATATTCCTGACACGTGTGATGGTGTAGGCGACGGTGTTTGCATAGTTGTCAGATCATGTGACGTAGTTGAGGTCGTCCTATAAGAAACCCTATCTGTTTGCAGCTGATTGTGCTGCAGCACGGGATGCTGATAGTGAGCTGGTGGTGCTGAAGAAATCAAAGGCTGCTCATTGCTTTGGGACTGGAACATCCTTTCTTGAATTTCTTCGTATTCAAGATTAGAAATTATATTGAAAATTTTTTATTTTGCCAGATTTTGTCTTAATGGTGAAAATTGTTTCACTGTGGCAGCTATGCCGTTGAAAAATGCATCTATTGGGTCCGCACTGCAGGTAGACGTCAATTGCTTTTATTTTTCATTGTTTTCTAATAAATATTTCATAACGAGAGATGACGCTGTTTCCTTCTCCTGCACCTTTTTCTTTGGACGCCTTTGTGACCCTGTAACTAGAGGATCAGTGTTCTTGCTTCTGGCAGTACTGATTTTCTTAAGTCCTGTGGATGTGAAGCAGCAATCTCTGCAGTCTCTTCATTTGTATCATTGTTCAAACTTTCTTCTTTTCCTTGATTGTTCGAATCGCCACTGCCTTGAGGTTCAACGTTTCCTATAGTTTCTCTTTCTTTAATAAACGGGATCAGAAATAACATATAATCTTCATATTTCCATTTTTTTTCGGTGTTGGTTGCCTGTCCGCTCTTAGTCTTCCTCTTTTTTAATGCCTTTCTAAACTGATCCCTTAATGAAATCCACCTCACGTTGCATTCTGGACCTGAAAAGATTGAATCGGCCTCATTCATCATACAGTAAGACGGTCAGATTATAACAAATTTTGGGTTCACGAAGTCCGAAATATCAGGATCTCGTGTAATTCGAGAAGAAATTCGTCACAACGGAAATCATATTCATAACAAATCAGTAATACATATAGTCACCATCTAGTTCACAACAATAGAACATACCTTCGGATTTCAATCAAAAGATACTAGCAATATGACCAAAGATGTTAAAGCGATTATAAATAACAGGGAGGAAGAAGAAAGCATAAACAATTCACGCTATCAAACCGTCCACGTCACATCAAAACATTCTCCTCGAGAATCCCAGACGGTCCGTGCCGTTGATGGGCTGTGACGTTGCCTGTATATGTGAACGCTACCATACAAAACGCATTGTACAATGTTTTGATGCAACGCTGCTGGTCCGTGATGTGACGGTGATGTGACGTATAATGTGAATCGAGCTTTAATCTCAACGTCCATGTTGTGAACTATTTCATTGTTGACATGCCTTCAGTTGCCACCATCGGAATTTACAAGATTATTCTTAAATTGTTGTGCTATCTAAAGTTGAGGTGTTGTACTTCGTTTCGACGACCCTATAACCTTCTTTCGCTAAATTCTCGCTGCAAACTACACTGTGGACCGACGTTACCACAGTCAGCCGAATTCTCCTAAATTTTAATATTACAATTATTATTAGATTTTCATTACACTCTCAACCGTTTTGTATCCTAATGAAGTCTTCAAACCATTGGTTTTCGGTAATCGTTTCTTGCGCGAGCTTATAAAAGTGAAACTGTACAAACCATAATATTTTCCTAATGACAAGAGTTATAATGGATTTAATATCAACACTCGTAACCATTCACTTGGCACCAGTAAAGAAAGTATTGGTATAAAGAGTAACTTACAAAACCGGTACCGTACCTAACTTGACAGGAAATACGAGTAACTTCTTTCATCTGTCTCTCAAATCGCATCCATAAAGAAATTCGTGAAATATATATATATATATATATATATATAGGCTTTTGTGTAAGATTATAAATTTATTGCCAGAAAAATACAATACAAAGCAATTGTAAATGTACTACAAAATATAACATTCTCCTGAAACAGAGTGATCTCGTTATCAGGGAGGATTCGATAAATAATAAGGTTATATGCATAAATTACAATAAAATAATACATAAAAAATTAATATTTACTCAAAATAACAAATTGCTTATGTAAGTACTGTTCGTATTAAATAGATAAGTGTATTTCATTATTAATTTGTTATAAATTCTAGAGCCGATATTATTACTATGATTGACAGCAGTGTTCGTTGAACACTTCGGTTCAAAAAACGTAGGCCCATTTGTTTCTGAGTATACTATCTGAAACATATATGATTTTATTTATAAAATTTATAATATAAATTTGATATATTTTCAAGGAGTTTAAGTTCTAAAAATAATTTTTCTGTAGCATAACCAATATGTTTTTAGACATATTTTGTTGTCTGTAATAGATCTAGTGAATAAAATTGAGATTAGTCTTACAAGTAGCCTACTACCCCATCCTAATATTCCATACTGGATTATAGACTGAAATAAGGCAAGGTAAACTGTACGCAATACATCTATTGGTAAGTAATTTCGTAACTGAACAAAATAATATATGTGTGTATCTAATGTCTACCCACTTCACTTGCGTGACTCGAGTTCCGCATTTTGCGGATAGATGGCAGGACTGTGATCCATTTTTAATTTGTACACCACTTCGGCGGGCCACGTTATAAATATATGATGTGTATCTTGTGAAGAGCTGTGTCATGTACTAGGATGAGTGTATGTGTAATTGTTCGTGTAAGTGTAGTGTAGAGAATGGGTGAGGATCGTGATGAAGGCGAGAAAGGGAGAAGGGGAAACCCGGTGCCGGCAAGTAGCCTACTCCTGTCGAACATCACCAAGGGGACCGTCAGGCTTAACGTAGGCCTACCCATCCGACGGACGAATCACTATCAACAGTGACATATCTAATGACTAGAAGTTGTGTACCGCCATCTCTCCTAGTCCCGAGGTAGAAATTTTACATGAAAATTTCTGACCCCGCCGGGAATTGAACCGGGGCCGGTTAATACAAAATGATGCATAATTCCATGTAATTTGTTACTAAGATAGTTGAGATCTAGTCTCATTTCAGAAGTTTATCAATAATTATTCCTAAATATAGTCTTCACTTTCCCTTGTTTACTTGAATATAATAATAAACAGTTGAGGAGTTCTATGTGATACGGGCCCATACCGTCATGGGCCCTTTTTAGGGAGATTGCATTTTTTCGGTGTCTATAGTTACATTGTTACTCCGGCAAAGTTTCATTGCGATATCTCGATTTATGAATGTGTGACAGCCATTTTGAAATCAGTTGTTGTAGGAGAGACAAACCATTAAGAGTATGAACTGCAGTTGTGTTATTGATTATGTTATTTGAAGAACTCAGAGACAGCTGTTAATTATGGAACTAAGAAACACAAGGGACAGTCAAGAAGAGATCGTGATGAGAAGATTAAAAAGAATTCCGGCGAAAGGTATACATCTATTACTGGTGAAGCTATTTCTAGCAAACTGTTTCTTCTAGTTACACAATGCTGTAAAAATAAATGTTTTGAAAAATGTACAGTAACAAAACAAGATTTAAACAAGAAATACTTCAAAAAAATTGAGTGACATGAATATTGACACTAGATTATTGGGAAGCCAGTCTGTGCAAATGAACCTAGCAAAAGAAAAAGATGTGCACAGTTTATTTAAATTTCTAGACCAAATGATATTGCTCGGAATGAAGAAGTTTTCCTGCAATCCAGAAGTGAAAATGCACAAGAAACTAGTAATGATGAACTAAAATCTGAATGATTAACCTTACTTAGTGTTAAGGAAGAATCATTTATGTTTCAAATTTCATACAGAGTGATTTATGTTTAAATTTTGTTAAAATCTGTTTAAGATAAATATTTTTGTGTTCTGTTTACTCCTAAGTTATATTTTTGTATTACCACACTGTGTAACATAACAATGTAACACTTCTACATAAAAAAGGATCATGAACAGCTGTTCACTCTAAAAAGGATCCATATAAGCATCACTTCGAACATCAATATTTATAAGAAAACTAAAGAAAAACTTAGTTTCTACTTAGCACTTGATAGAATAAACATGAAAGATTATTTTTTGTATAATGTTGCACAAGTAAAACAGCAATAAATGTTATGCATAGTTGAATTCTTCATTCCTACTTTTTTCAAAATATGGTTTCCTGTCGTAGGTCCCTATTACATAGAACTCCTCAACTGTATATAAAATACAAACACATAATCTCACATAATACACAGGAATTGTCGCGCTAAACAGCAGACTTCAGCTACAGCGAGCAGAGGGTGTACGCTAGCCACTATCGTTCAGCGAGCATTTCTGTGATTAATTAGTTAGTATGCCAGACAGGGTATATGAGTTATGAGGAACTGAATAGGCCTTATAGGCCTATAAGTATAAATACAGATCTAGCTCAAATATGATAAATATGAATAAAATCCGTCAAATAGTTCAGAAAGTAACCGTTGTATACTGACAGAGACAGAAAAGACTAAGAATAAAAGATGATAATGACGTTGAAGATTGCAGTCGAACCCTCCCTCTTTCGAAAGTAAAGCAGACTAAATATTGTCATGAACGCTTTGATTCTAGAGCAAGTCTCACTATCCATCTTCCTCGATTGTGAGGCATATTTAATGCTAATGAAAACCTGAAGATACATTTTGAAACCGTAGCATGATACCCAAATTACATTCTTAGAGGGTTGTTACTGATTCTTCTACGTGTTATTAACTTTCTGGAGCACCACAATCACGAATCCAAGCTACATGCATGCAGGGTACTCATGTAATGATGTTTCATTATGCAATTTATACCTCAAACAATCCTTTGAACGCATTTCGGTTAATAACACCAATCGTCTGTGGACCCTACTGCTGCGATTCCCACCGCTTCTTTGATATTCATAAGGTAAGTCACCAGTTGGCAACGAGACTGTCATTTAGCTGGCGTGCGCCGCGCCATTATGCCACTTAATGACGACTCTGTGGGGTAAATTAGCACTTGCGTTACAGACACAAGGGAAACACAGGTCGTCATGGAAACTCGAAACGTTTTGTGAAGCACTTTGAAAAAACTTGGCAGACATCATGTCCTTCTTCGATATGAAATACGAAAGACTATTACCGGTAGTAAGTCGTTCATCCTACACGGGAAGTCTACATTACGAGTAATTCATATAGCCTATTTTTTAGTTGGATAATAAACGATGCTGTATCAACTACCAGATTTTTAGCGTCGATGGGACTGGTGATAGTGAGATGGTGTTCAGCGTGATGAGGTCGAGGATTCTTCATAGATTACCTGATATTCGCCTTACGGTTTGGGAAAACCTCGAAAAAAACCAACCAGGTAATCAACCCGAGCGCAACTCCCGAGGCGACTGAGCTACGCCGGTGGCTGTAATTCATATTAAAGTTACCTATGCGCACAATGAAGAAACTTCTTCTTTAAGGTGTTAGATAGCCTACAGCTTACAGCAGTAAACTTTTTGGAAATTACAACATTTTTTTTTTTCCTCCATGAGCTATATTTTGTACAGTAATGAAAATTGGTATGTGTAAAACACTGTCCTTCTGCTAGTCTATATGAAAAAATATTTTTACGATTTAAAATATATATATATATATATATATATATATATATATATATATTTTTTCAAAACCCAAAATGAAGGCAGTTCACTGTGCAGTGATGAAGTGTTTGCCTCATAACTCATACACTAAATAAGTTTTTCATGTTCTCTCTCTCTTTTATTTAATTGCTGAAACTCATGTTTACAATATCATGCTCTTTCAACTACATTCCTTAATAAATAATATTTTTCTTTATTCAGTGTTAGGAGAAAATACTGATATTTGACCATTTTTAAATTAATTTATTTTTTATCAGACAATCTATCAAAGGTAGAGAAGTGATCTTGCATCATATTGTAGATATGGCATGCATAAATACACACAAGATATTTCATCACAGAATGTTGGATAGTTTTTTAGTTATGTGGGAAACGCTTCATCACTGCACAGTGAACTGAATTTTTCATATCGCAAAAGGACTGTGTTTTACACTTACTAATTTTCATTACTGTACAAGATACAGTAATGGAGGAAAAAATGTTGAATATTTCCAAAATTTTACTGCTGTAAGCTGTCCGTAACCCCTTAAATAGGTATGTTGGGATAACAAAATATACTTCGTTCCATAATGTCTGACAGGCGACGTAAACATTGCCGACAGAGGAGGAGAGAAGTATAATTACTATTCAACCACTGAAGAGGTCTCATTCTACACTTGTCTTGAAATTGGGCGTGGGTAGAATGCTTCCGACAGCCCAACTTCAGGATAAGCGTAGAACGAGACCTCTGCCATATTGGTTCAATAGCAATTATTATCCTTCTCTCTCTCTCTCTCTCTCTCTGCCAGCAATGTCTGTCAGACATTACGGAACAAAGTATAGTTTCAAAAGTGTGACAGGGGATTCAAAGGATCCCTGTAATTTTAAGCGAAACGTATTTAGTGATTGGACCAGTACCATAATTGTCAGCGCTGTCTTTTAGTCTTCTTATTTGTATGAACGGTAAGCATGATGACATAGGCAGTGGCGAAGCTAAAGGTGTAAATACTGGGTAGGCTGAAAAAAATCTGCTTCACTTATATTTTTTTATACAGCAGATGATTCTTGGTTTTTCTATCAGAATTGTGACACAGACATCACAAGAAGATGATGATCACTCATTTTCACGTCCAAACATAGTACAGATATAATAATATAACTTAATTATTTCAGAGCAACCTGTCAGCCAAGAATATTTCTTATGCCATGCAAATTGAAATTTTCTATTTTATCTTCCTGCATCCGATATTTTAATATGTAAATGTAGTGTCGATCTCTTAACTTTGTAAGCACATTTTGTTTCATACACCCAAATTGAAAACGGTTCCTCTTTCAATTCTGCAAATAATAGCCTCAATGTTCTTTCAGTATGAGCCATTTTGCACAAAATTAGTATGTAATACACACACGCATGCACTTTTGATTATAGTAACACTAAACAACGCAGCGCATTTACAGAAAACGAACATAGCGCGGCGTATTATACTCGTATTGAGGTTGACGCTAGTCTCGCGTCCTGCTACTGAGTCGTAGGCGAGGCCACAAGCCTCTCACAGTGGAATGACTGCCAACAGTGAATTTAATATATGGAAGGATCAGAGAGGAAATCAAGTGTTACGATTACAGCGTTATTACTAACTTTACTGTTGCTAAATACAACTCAATTTTTTTAGTAGGCTAAGCCTCAAAAACCTCTTAAGAGCTTCGCCACTGACATCAGTCGATCAGATGTTAAATCCAAAGGAAGAACATGACTGGAACGTAATGGATATTGCACATTCATGATAAGCCGTTTGAAATTTACCGTCACTCACCGGCAGAGATATAGACCCTAATAAAATAACTGTAGGCTCTACATCTTTCGAAATCGTATTGTCTTGCGTTGTCTATACTTATTCAGACGTTCTTTCCCACTCTTTTTGGCATATTTTGATTTTACCACTTCAGCATTTTTACTTTTATTATTGACTTTCGCTTGCCATCAGTGAAAAAAAAAAAGTTTTTTTTTTATATAAGTACACTTTATGATGACTGTTACAAATGATGGCCTTTGCGATGTGTGGAGTGCTACGTCGAACGTATGAACGTAAACAAATTTAAATTCTTTATGCATTGTGATTTATTCCGCTTGTAATGTGACAAGTGTGAAGGTCGTCTCTGCTTAACGCACTAGAAAGTCATGTTTCTTTTTAGATTCGATAACTACGACATTAGTTCTTGCTAATGACACAGACATATCGTCGCTTAAGAACCAATACCGCGTAACTGACATTTTTGGTCAAAACTGTTTTTTTGCATAGATGGTACCTCCACTGTCATCTGCATGCATAGACAAGCGCGGAAATTTGATTGCATGAATGGCCTGCGTGCGAAGGAGGGGGGTACAATACCGCGTATCTGAAGTCACGAGAAGTCTGTAGGAAATACCGCGTATCTGACAACAGATAGGCTGTTATGTCTACTCCCTGCGCGCCCTCAGTACGGAAGCTGGTTCTCGTTACTGCCTTGTAAAATTGTATCAACAGTGTGTGATATTCTGAGAAGATTAAAGAAGTGTTCAGTTTCAATTATTTAAAAGGTGAATATAATATAATTATTTCACTAATATCAATTGAATGTTAGTTGAGCTGAATTCCCGCAGAATCTTATTGCAAGTTCATTCACTTAAATATAGTACATTTAATATTTTATTATTATATAGGCCTACAGATACAAGAACAGAAATGGACAATGAATCAGACGACGGTCAGTTTAGCGAGAACGAAATCCTATCTGTGCTATGTTCTGCATTCAAAACGGGAGAAACTTCTTTGAACATTAACAAAGGTATGGCATAAGAAGTATCACAGTTATTAAAGATTTATTTTTCTTCAGTTACGGAATCATAACAGCAAACTTAATTTAAGTAGCCTAATATAAATAATCATGAATGGGCCGCTAAAATAATTTGCGCTACATTCAATGGCCCTAAGCTTGGTCCCTTCCATTTCCTCCGGTAGGAGGAAGATCTAAATTGATTTAATATTTACTACACATGTTTTTTAATCAATTTATATCACATTTATAAACACTAGTAACCTCATCTTATTCGTAGGTGCACTGCCTGATAATTCAAATGCAAAAGAAAACCGTCCTTCTGAAAATGGGTTGCTGCAGATCAGGCATTGTCCGTCCAGTGTTACCGGTAAGGTTATGATCACATTATGCAGTCTGGTATGATTTAAAGCAACACTATTAAAATAATATCGCTAGAAATAGGATAGGACAGAAACTGAAGACAATACCTCGTCAATGAAGGATCTACACTAAATTTCGGAAACGTCTTCAGATGTAGACGACCCCGAAGAATTTGTGAGTGCTACTTATTCTACATTTTTACATTCGTCAGAAAAAAGGTAAAGAGAAGAATCTTCAAGCGTTTCATGGAAATTTGACAGAAAAGAGAAAAATAAGTTCAAAGCCACACAAGGTTTAGTGGAAGAAAATGAAAAATAGAAAACTTGGAATGGAAGAGGAAGCTTATCTTAGCTACAAGAGGTCGAAAGATGGCAAAGTGACACATGATACGGAAAGAGATGCAAGGAATTTGGGGCCAGAGTGTAGTTATAAAATGTGCCAAAATTCGAAAGTAAGAGGCTGTAATTTAATTTCTAATGAGAGAAGACACATCTTTCAGGCATTCTGGAAAACTATGACTTGGGGACAGAGGGCCGTTCACGTATCAAATCTTGTGAATTTCACTCCTACTAAAAGACCTGGCAGTACAAATTTTGAATCTAGAAGAAAGAGAACATTTGTCTACTATCTAAAAGTTGATGAGAAAAAAATTCAGGTTTGCAAAATGATGTTTCTGTGTACATTGGGAATTAAAGAATGAACTGTGCGATATTGGTTAGCTAATAGTACTGATGGCGTCCATTCAGTAAAAAGAAGTCATGTTCTCGTGCAAAAGCACAGAAAAAAGCATCAGTAGCCTGTCTAAATTACCGTCACATTACTGTATGTAGAACCGATTGTGCCATAGTTTTTATGATAGTATTCCACACTAGGGTTACTCAAGGATTACGTTTTGTGATTTCAGCATAGCCCTATAATTATTTATTGTGTTTAACGAATATTGTGCCTGAAAAGTTATCATCATTATAATATTTTTGTATGATTTTCTTTTCATTATTCGCAAGTCAGTCAAGTCCATTGTCAATAATAATAATAATAATAATAATAATAATAATAATAATAATAATAATAATAATAATAATAATAATAATAATAATATTATTATTATTATTATTAATTATTTTATTATAAAATTATACTTGTGAGCAACGTTTTAGTAACAATTCTACTTATCTATTCAAATACGTAGTGTAAAAATAAAGTACCTAGTAACAGATTATTAGTATTATTATTATTATTATTATTATTATTATTATTATTATTATTATTATTATTATTATAACAATAAACATTGAACTATGTCTTCGTTTTCCCTTTCCCATAGTTTCAGCATTTGATTGACTAAGAATGCAGCAATCATTGTCTGGAACGTAATCTAGTGCTGATTCAAGCTACAGCCTACCGACCTTGACTTCAAGTCAGACTGTAGGACAACAATTCAGATAACACATTGACACATATAAGAGCACGAATAATATTTCCAGAAGGCAGTTTTCACGCAAAGAAAACGCTTGTCAACATGTATCCTGAAGCTGCTAAAGTTGCCTCACAATACCGCGTAACTAACAAAATGTAGTCAACGGCAGAGTTCCAATACCGCGTAAGTGACATGGCCAAATGTCTACAGCCATGATCATCCATTTTCACTTAGTTATAAATTAGTTAAGCTATTTCATAGCCATACATCACTTTTCAAGACTATTCCGTTATTTGTATGGTTTTTATTCAGTTTTTTCCTTCTCCTGTAAAATTTACATTTTGTCAGTTACGCGGTATTGGTTCTTAAGCGACGATATCCAATATTTCTTTCTGACATCTCGAGTAGACCTACTTCCCTTGTAAAGTGAATTGTTTCTGTTATTGGTGCTAATGCTGTTGCTACTACTACTGCTGCTGCTGATGATGATGATAATGATGATAATGATGATTATGATGATGATGACGACGACGACAACGCTGTTTCCCTTTAAATATTATTCAGAGCCATTATGGCAACTTAATGATTTGTGAAAGTACTAGCGAGAGTAGAGAAGCTGAGGCCAATTGCTGCAGATGAGACAGCAACCAGCATGCTAATTCGCGCCTCTGCATTTCCCAGTAGTGCACTACTACGGTATCCAAAACATCGGAACAGACAGCCACGGAAAACCGCTACACATTAAAGTACTACTGCCGTAGAAACGCTAGTTACATAGTTCCCGTGGGACACATAACAGTTGGAATCCCCGGAATTGGCGCTAACTCACTTGAAACACATCACCATGGCAACGAATGGGATGTCTGCAGGGCAGCGAATGGAACACGAGCGCGTCTTCAGTGGGGTTGCACGGCTTCTGACCCGGAAGTATATATTACCACGCACAACGGAAATGAAATAGTACCAATTTTCTCCAGAATTACAGAGAGTGCGCATTCGCTGACTGGGAGAAACGATCTTATCGGAAGAGGCAAAGTCCGCTCCAGCAAGCAAAAAACATGCGCTTCACGAAAAACGAACATCCACAAGCATGATTGAATGAACTGTATGTATTTATTTTATTGGGTTATTTTACGACGCTGTATCAGCATCTAGGTTATTTAGCGTCTGAATGAAATGAAGGTGATAATGTCGGTGAAATGGGTCCGGGGTCCAGCACCGAAAGTTACCCAGTATTTGCTCGTATTGGGTTGAGGGAAAACCCGGTAACTTGCCCCTACCGGGGTTCCAACCCGGGCCACCTGGTTTCGCGGCCAGAAACGCTGACCGTTACTCCACAGGTGTGGACTTAACTGTGTGTATGTATGTATGTATGTATGTATGTATGTATGTATGTATGTATGTATGTGTGTATGTATGTATGTACTTACGGCATAGCTATAGTGTAGGTATATTGGATACTATAATTTTATTTCCCGATAATCGACATTTTTATAGTTAAGAAATGATGAAGTACAGTAGAGTCTCGTTAATCCGAACTAATTGGGACCAATACCTATTCGGATTGCATGATTTTCGGATTAACCGAAATATTTTTTGTAATGTAATGCATGCTATTCACGAGCGCAGAGAGACGGTGGTGGGAGTACCCTGTTGCTATTTTTAGAACCACAACCAACAGGTTCACTTCATTACGACAACAGAAACTTACTGATTTTATGAGCATGACACATGTGTAAAGTATGTACAGAGAACAGTAATGTTGTAAGTAATGTGCTGTTTTTCATAATTTTTTTAAAGTAAAGGAAGTTGAGTGAATTTATACATTTTTTTCTTTTCGCTACTTCGTACTATTACAATAAATTTGTTTTTCTTTCTTAAAATAATTTTGTTCGGATTAGCCATATTTTGGGATTAGTGTAGTTCGGATTAACGAGACTCTACTGTATTATCATTGTAATAAGACCACAATGATAAACTCTACAGTAGAGTGTTTGAAGGCAACGGCGCAAAGCTTTAACTTTGTGTCGAAACAACAGTTTTGAGTTCCAAATGAATTTAGGACGTTGTTTATCCGTTCCCAATTGCATGCCAGAAATGGTTTTAAATGAAGTCTTGCGTCGTTGTGATCTCACGTCGCAAGAATCCAGCCATGTAGGCCCCATGTGTTCATGACGAAAAACATTCAAGAAATAAGATACCTACAGTAAGTGCCCCGATGGAAGAATGGAAATAGTACAGAGTGATTTATATAGAACTGACACAGTTCTTTCATTAATTGTTTCAAAACGAATTGTGCTAGCGACAACTTATTATACCTAAAATATAGAGGAATTTTGGGAGATCATTTACCTCTATAGCAAATGTTGAAAATGTCCTCCATCCTGCATAAGGCACAACTCAACACGTCGTTCCATGTTACTGGCTACTCGTTGGAGGACTCTGTTGTTGGCTTGAATCTCCTGTGTGATGTTGTGCTTCAGATCGTCCAATGTCTGGGGACGTGTGGCGTAAACCCTGTCTTTTAAGTAACAGCATAGAAAGAAGTCCGGCGTTGACAAATCCGGAAATCTCGGTGGCCATAGGTTCTTGGAAATTATTCGGTCGTCACATAACCGGATAAATGGAACCATGCTTCATCTGTGAACCATGTGATGGACAATATGGCAGGATTTTGCACAATGAACGTCTGAAACCAACGACAATAATTCAATCTTTTATCCTTATCTGGTTCCTGTAGCTGATGAACAACCGTAACCCTATATGGCTTTAGGCTCTCTGACACATTGAGTAGGTGTACCCTGTCTCCTGTGACAAACGTCTTAATGATTTTTTGGGTGACTGCTCCAGTCAACAACAACCGTGGGAAACCTAGATGAACGATGCTTGCCCTTTTCACACACCAGAGATCCAGTTGTTTCCAATTTGTTTACCAGTCCCAGTATTGTGTTTCTTTTGGGAGGACTGCGAACACCAAATTCTCTCTGGTATGCCCTTTGAGTAGCTGTAATTGAATTCATAATCCAGTATTGCTTCACAAGGAAGAGTCATTGATTTAATGTGTACTGCATTTTCACGTTGACACAAAATGTCGAAAACAGCTGCCAACAATAGAAATAAAACATAAACATCTGCGCATCTAGTGACAAGGAATCGAAACTCCAGAACATTCTGCTTAATTTGGTGCTAAAATTGGGTCATTGAATGAATTTCCAACGGAATAATTAAAGAAAGAAATGTGTCAGTTCTATATAAATCACTCTGTATATTACGACACAAGGTTAGGAAGTGCTTTTTACAAAATCGAGGAAAAGTTTGAAAAACGAGGAGAGCGAGTTTTTCAGTTTCCGATATATTGTAGTGCACTTCACAAACGAGTATTGTACAACATGTTTTGCACTAACATATTTTCAGAATTGCAAATAGCGTATATTTTGCAATTTTACAATTTAGAGCAATATTATTCCTAAGTCTTCGCAAAACTATACTGTAATGGTAACTAAGTGCACTGTAATGGGTCCATTTCAGTATTTTTAGTTGCTTATTCAACGACGCTGTATCAACTACGAGGTTATTTAGCGTCGATGAGATTCGTAATAGCGAGATGAGGACGAAGACCCTCCATAGATTACCCGGTAATCGACCTACGGTTGGGGAAAACCTCGGAGAAACTCCAACTAGGTAATCAGCCCAAGCGAGGATCGAACCCGCGCCCGAGCGCAACTTCAGACCGGCAGGTAAGTGCCTTATCCGACTGAGCCACGCCGGTGGCTTATTTCATATAGTTTTATGTTATGTAGAATGGTTTCCCTAGCAAGAAGTTTCTGTGTTTGAATTCTAACTTTCAAGGCCTAACAACAACAGCTGTAAATATAACAGAGAAACGTTTCATTCATATTATATTGGTTGCAAAGTGGGAAAACGGTCATTGGTCATTTAATTGATCAAACCTAGGTGTAAACGTTTAACATTTACCAAAGCCCGGAATATAACCGTTATTAGAATAAATCTGTGACATTTACGAACATTTAATACATTTTATAAAACAGAGATAAAACTATAGTCCCGTCGCTCTTATTTCCGGCAGCCAATCACGTTGCAGGTCGGCTATATTTAAACGTGTGCGTCTTGTCATTCGCTGCTGATGACGTTATGCACTTCCTAAGGCTCGATAAATGCTTAATATAATCGCCCGCCATTTTGGCTCTTTCGTTGGCATTCGCAGAAAGCACATGAGAACGTTATTTTCCGCTCAATTATTTGCTCAATTACAGTGCGTTTGATTTATTATCATAGGAGCTACGACACGATAATGTTTAACGGTGCGGCAAATAGATTCCTCGATTGGTAGCTCGGCAATGAAAGAACAAAAATGCCAAACGATACTACGTACCTAGACTTTAGAGAGCCTTCGCTTCCTAAGGCGTAAACAAAGAGGAGGAGTCACGCCGGAAATAACAGTGACGTAACTATAATAATCACGCTTTTCAGGTATCCGCAAATGTTTCATTGTTAGACTAATATTACTGTCAAGTTTTTAAAGTTTTGAAGCATTTATGTATTAATTTACCATTTTTATATCAAGTAAGTTATTAAAAAGTCCCACAACCTTTTACAATCAGAGTAAACCTAACTCTTCAACGAACAAACGCGTAATAATAATTATTAGGAAATTAAGTGAATAATTTTCTCGTTTGCTTGGCTGATGACACAAAATGTAAAGACCACAAACTACTGTTAGGGTCTAAACATATGAAACAGAAATAAACTTGTCTTGTTTGGATTGAGGCTACTGCTGCAACCGTTCTCGGAGTAAAGGCTGGTCCACAATAAACCGGGGACGGAAACGAGAACGGAAATATTGTTAAAATAAATGTATTTAAATGTGAGCATTCACAATTAATGAAAAGCTTACCGGAGCCCGGGAACATGAACGGGAACGTGAAAATTAATTGTGAATACATTTAAATACATTTATTTTAACAATATTTCCGTTCTCGTTCTCGTCGTTTCCGTTTCTGGTTTATTGTGGACCAGCCTTAACTTGCTTATCGGGAACCTCGTTGTCATTCAGGCACTGCTCATCTGCTGCTTGAAATTCGAGCTCCGGAAAATTGGACTCGAAAGAACGGAGTTCGAAAATGAGAATATAATATCGGGCTTGAAGATTTCAAATTGTACAAACCTAAGTTTGGTTGATCCATAAAGACTAAAATCCGAATTTCGGGCTTCCGTCCAAACCTAGGTTCGGTCAAAATAAACGGCCAATGGTTATCTTTGCATTTTGCTCCTAACATAATTAGGGCCTATATAAGTTTTGGAATTCAACTACTCTTCACCTTGATTCATTTCATACGATGTGGAAAAAAATATTAGTCCTACATAATTTATTTTCTATCAGAGTTGTCCATTCTGTCTTTCAAGTATTACAAGTGAATGCAAACTTTCAGTTAAAGTATTCATTTCTTGCTGAATTTTGTACTCTGAATATTCCTTGTTGTAAATCGCAGCATTCGAAAATGGCACACAGATCTACGCACTGAAAATCACCACACTCATGCCTCCTACGTATCATGTTACATCCATGTTGTCTGTGTCTCTTCCCAAGAGTGCAGTCACGAGCCGTCACTGACTTGCACGGGTTAATGATTTCCAGACGAGAAGCCCTCACCCCGCACCTCCACATGTGCGGTTCACCACCGACCTCTTCCTCCCCTCCCCTCCTGTATACGTTTTCTTACCGGATGAATTATGGTGGGGCCGAAACGTTTGTAGATAAAAAAAATTCCAACGAGAAAAGAGAATTTATGTCAATAGTTCAAAGCAACCCTGCCCGTGCAAGTGATCTGAGAGAGGAAGTCAAGGTTGTATTTACTCCTTATCACTCTATATAAGAAATACTGCTGTTATCGAAAGAAGGTATTTTTACTTTTCAAAAGAGTTCGTACTCACACGTCTTCTCTATTTTCTGAAAGATGTCTGTGTAATAGAACCGTGTGGTCATAAGAACTTAAACAATAACTGACATTCTTGTAAGAAAACCATCTCACTAGCAATGATAATGTAGGAAATGAAATTCTTATATGTCAAATGATAAAGAATAACAGAATAATGTAGGAAATGCACTATAGAATATATTTCTTATCATTTTAAATATATTCCAAGTTTCTTCACTGTGGAAATAAGGTAACATTGCCTTTATTACATCTAATAGAATTAAAGTATTACCTAAAACAACAAACATTTCCTCGTCATACTATTAAGTGAAATTATATTACAGAAGTAAAACTAATGATTTCATATTCCATTTGTAGAGAAAATTCTCTTTTCTGTATTGGCCAATAATTCAACAAAATTACCTTATTAATTACTTGAATACCTTTTCAATAAGGCCGATATTTATTTTATATATTGATAATCGAATGATAGTAAACACATAATCCTACTTTTTATCTGAAATATTCATATTATGGTTATAAACTTAATAATATATTTGAGGGGGTCAGAAGCAAAGGGATATAGGCCTTAAATGCACTTAAGTTATTTGTGAGAAAATGTGGTTGAAAGTACTTAAGATTTCGTAAATTCCGTAATTTTTTTTATTTCAATTTTAGTGTGTGGTGTGGTTAAAAGATGCATCCCTTTGCCACTAAAATTTTAAATTTTTTAGCTTGCCCTTGATGCACTTAACTCATGCTCTTAGAAATGTCACTTGTACCCCTTTGCTTCTGACCCACTCAATTTTTAATGAGACAAATTACATGTGAAAATTTATGCCATACGTAAAAAAATATGTATGAATATTATATTTATTCACCATATAAAAATCTTGACAATATTGCTTCCAAAACACTTGCAATGATATGGTTAATTTAATGTTACACAAAATAAATATAGTCTACAAATTAATTATAAACGTCATCATTATAAACTACACGGATTGGGCCTGATGAGCCATTCCGGCATCACAATTGGTCTCTCCATTATCTCCTCGGGTGACCCACACCTCTCTTTCCTGTTGGTGTGTAGTTGAAAAGTTGTATTGAGAGACGGCTTGGTTCCATCCTTAGTAGATGATTATACCAGTTCGATCTGTACTGTTGAATTTTGTCAATTATGTTATTCATATTTAATTTATTTCATATGCTTTCGTTTATCTGATAATCTAATAAAGTGTAGCCAGCCAAAGGTTGAAGCAATTTCATATCTACTGCTTCCAATGGTTAGTTAATGTCCAAATTTCAGAGCCATATGTCACACTGGGATAGCCATTGCTTTATAAAATTTCAATATTCAATATGTTCGTACTTTTTTCGTGAGTGATTTTTTTATTGTGCCAATCAAACACTGATATTACCAATTTTGTTTTCAAAATCATTTACTTTTGTATATGATGCTATGCACCCAATGTAGTTGAATTTAAATTATAAACGTATTGTTTCAATTTTAAGATATTGGAATAACAAATATTTAACAGTTTGTATAACTCCTGGCATATACAGATAGAATATTGTCTATTGCTGTTGTTTTTAAATTTTCAAAATAACTGCAAATTTTTCCATGGTCTGCGTTAGGACAAAGTTTGGTTGCTTTAATTCATATTATAACCGATGAAAAATTGTTGAAATTCAGGCCTATAACTCATTTTCAGAAGCTTCTTTTGCGCTGTGAACTCATATTTTAACATTTCTGCTAGCCACGGTGGATGCAACTTTGTATGAAAGCCACGGTACTGAGTTTCAAATCATACTAAGCCTATATGAACTTTTGTTTATGTCATGTATTGTTTTGTCTAAGTTGGGGCCCCGCGTCGTGTCGACCCCATGTAATAAGAGTCGCGCCATATATAGGTATGTTAAAACCAGGTTAAAAATCAAAGAGAAAGGCAGGGCTCTTCAAGAGCTGTAGTGCACGAAATGTAGTATAGTATTTCCATAAAATAAGGCAGTCTATGAAAGGGATATGGAATTGCCTATCTTGACAATGTTGAATTATGTCTTACATACGAAACTTTTTATAAAAACTATTGAAGCTAGGCATCTGATTTTTTACAGCTCATGAACACGTAACTTGACTTTATGTTGAAACACTCTTTAATTTATTTCCTTAGTGAGAAATATTTTTTTTTCTCTATTTGTAAATTTTTTCATTACATTACCCCTGTAAGACCATCAAAATTTAACAACATCCAAATTAATAATTTCTGAAAATTTCAGCTTTCAAAAATTAATAGAGACCGATAAAAGGTTCGTTTTGTACGTAAAAACTACAATAATTATGAATTATGAGCGTTAGAGTTATTTGCATAGCCTAATATGGTACTACTTCAGAAAAACAAAAAAATTAACATTGTTTTACTTTTAGTTTATAGTCATAAATCTTTGCCGAAAAGGCAAAGTATATGTTTGTGTCTCGTGACCAGAATATTTTACGAAATGGAAATATAAAAAATTGGAAATTTATCATTTGAAGAGGTGGAAAAATTCAAATATCTTCGATCAACAGTAACAAATATAAATGACACTCGGGAGGAAATTAAACGCAGAATAGATATGGCAAATGCCTGTTACTATTCAGTTGAGAAACTTTGGCCATCCAATCTGCTGTCAAAAAATCTGAACGTTATAATTTATAAAATTTATATTACCGGTTGTTCTGTATGGTTGTGGAACTTGGACTCTCACTTTGAGAGAGGAACAGAGGTTAAGGGTGTTTGAGAATATGTTGCTTGGGAAAATAATTGGGGCTAAAAGGGATGAAGTTACAGGAGAATGGAGAAAGTTGCACAACGTAGAATTGCACGCATTGTATTCTTCACCTGACATATTTAGGAACATAAAATCCAGACGTTGTTTGAGATGGGCAGGTCATGTAGCACGTATGGGTGAATCCATAAATGCACATAGAGTATTAGTTGGGAGGCCGGAGGGAAAAAGATCTTTCGGGAGGCCGAGACGTAGATGGCAGAATAATATTGAAATGTATTTGAAGCCGGAGGAATATGATGGTAGAGACTGGATTAATCTTGCTCAGGATATGGACCGATGGCGGGCTTATGTGAGGGCGACAATGAACCTCCGGGTTTCTTAAAAGCCATAAGTAAATAAGTCATATGAGATATAGCATTTTAAAGAGCAAAAATCACATCAGATCTAAAATAGTACTTGATAATTTCCCCTTGGAATAAGTATCTAATTTTAAATCCATGAAATGTGAAATAGTTTTCCACCCTGAAAGAGAGATAAATATAAAATTAGCAAATTTCCAAACAATATGTGAGACAATCCACAAAACGCTAAAAAAATAAAACAAGAAAGGATATTAGAATTAAATGTTATGAAAGAATGGCTAAATTTATACTAATATACAAATGTGAGTCATGGGTCAGTTAAGAATAAAATACAAACATCAGACATGAAATTCTTAAGAAAAACAAATGTATGCAGTATATTAGACTACATAAATAACGAAATAATCAGAGAAACATTGAAAGTAAACGCAATAATTGAAGACAGCACAATATAGATTTAAATGGCTGCAACATTTAGACAGAACGGATGACACAAGACTTCCAAAACAAATCTACAGTTACAGACTTTGAGTAAAAGAGATACATGTCAGACCATACAAAAGATGGAAGGATTACTGCGGAGTCGGAACAGACAGTAGTCTATGTCTAAAGCATGGAGTGATGATGATGAAAATAAAATAATAAATCGAAAAAATAAGAAAAGTATAATTTTTCGCCCAATTTCCGTACATTTATAGTGAATGGGGGTAAAAATTAAAACTCGTATAGTCTACCTTTCTCAGAAAATGAAAAAAAAAAAAACAAAAAAAATAGAATGGATCCATTTTGAGTATAGTCATATGTGATATAGGCCTATCATTTTGAAGAAAGAAAACAAATCTAGTATGTTGAAAAAATAAAGAAATAAAAAATAAATAAAAACGTTCCCCCAAATCCAATTCCTCTGCTCATTAATACAGAATTCCCAAAATGTGGGATCATACAACAGGTCGGACGCTACCTTAAAGTCACACGGTTTCAAAATCCATAAAGGATAAGATTATTCTATTTGTCAATGTGTTGTTTTATGTTGTCTGAACCGTATGCCATTGGAGTCCTATTTTTCACGTAATCTCGTCTCGAGAAGTCTTTAAAATGGGCTTTCAGTGAAAGTCATTTTAAGCCCTGAATCAAATTTCGTTGTTTAAGGAGTGTCCCTTTGTGCCGTTTCCTCCTGAACACATGTGAGGGAAGAGTCTTTCACGGCCTATTTGAAAGTACTGTCCCGACTTCAGGTATAAAGCCCAGCTTTCCGAATACGAAACTTGCAGGCAACACTTCCAGCTGGGACTCGAACGCGGCTCTCCTCGGAGCGTGACGCCATCCATCACCCGCCGGCACCTGCGCGGCCGACGGGTTCAGTGGAGAACTCGCATCCCCGCCTACACTCGAGGCTGCAGTCTGCATCACACGTTTTACGATGTAAAAGATGCCATAACAACCGTGAGAGCTGGAGGCTTTCACACCAGACACTGCGACAACCGCAATGCACACAGCATCTGACACTCCAACGAGGTCACATTATTCAGCCTGTATTTCCTATCAATTTGTATTTTATATGTTTAATGTATTTTTATTAATTAATTACTTTATTTATTTATCATCAAACTGATTCACGTAGTGGTTTCCTTCACAATTTTTTGTATACGGTGCTACCACTACACTTAATTACAGTTTCCTAATTCACCGATCATCCCAACCTAATTTATTTCCCTTCTACCATTAACCCTCTTATCTACTACAATTAAAACTTTCTACATTACCCTGTTTTAGACTTAAACCCTGTTACAATCTATTGTTCCTCGTTCTATATCATTGATAACTTTCTTTACTATTATCCCCAGCCTTTTCGCTTATCTTCAACTACTTTATCCCACCTATTCTTCACTGATTATATACATTACACTTTTTTCTCTACGTCACCAACTTTATATTAGTTTAATGTACAGTATTTATTCATATAAGTTGTTTATATTCTGTTGATGTTTGCTATGTAGAGTAAAGGTTGGTAATATTGTGATCTGAGTAATATTGTGATACTTCTTTTCGAGAATCCATTACAATTTTACTGAGCGAGAAGAAGATCGGTTTTTTGCGTCTACGTATTATGGGAATGTTCGTGGATAAGTTCCTGCACAAAACCGGTCCTTCTCTCGCACAGTAAAATTATATAATAAATTCTGAAAAAGAACTATCACAATATTACTCGTATCACAATATTACCACAGTCTAGTATATACAGTCAGGAAGCTCAATACGTAGTAAATATGCATCCATAGATAGTTGCTAACCACTAGGATCGCTAACATCGCCTCATTACAGACAATGCGAAATAGCACCGGCACAGTCTAGTGTTCCTAGCATCCTCACAACTCAAGCTTCGTGACTGTATATGCTAGACTGTGATATTACCATCCTTTCCTTATATCGTCTATGTAACCCTGCTGTCCAATGACAAATTTTAATAAAGATTCTAATAAAGACAATTCCACTTTCACCATCATCTGCATATTTAAGCTCGTTGCTAAATAAAAACATTTTCATCTCATTATTATCTTTAGAGGAGGTTAATAAAAACGGTTGCCTATAACTTTACGTCAGAATCCTCCCAATTGAAGGAGTCAGACCACAAAAGTATAAATATAATGACATATAATATAATGACTTATACAAAGAAATATTACTAGGAACTATGAGAGAAATTGACCACAATATTCATAACAACAAAAGCGCATCATTCATATGTGCAGAATCTTTTTATCGGTTTAACGACAATGTATCAACTACTAGTTACTTAGCGTCGATGGAATTGGTAATGACATGACAGTATTTTGGCGAGATGAGTCTGAGGATTCACCTATAGGAATACCTGATATTCATCTTATAGTTGGGGAAAATTTGAAAAAGGAAACGCCAGATAAGTGTAATCAGACTAGAGCTCAGAGTCGAAGCATAACCCTGGCTCGCTAATCCGTACGTAGTATTGCAAGGTCAGACGAAATAACTCATGTCCGTCAGATAAGACACATTCAATGAGAAATCTGATGACATCATAAAGAAACGAATGCAACCAGACTACATATATGATGCGTGTAAAGTCTGCACGTAAATGGAAGTCCCAATTAGTAAAACAACAAAATCACATGAAACAATAAGAGAAAATTCCCACAATTTTCACACAAACCAGGCTACAGCATTAATATGTGTACAATATGTTTGAAAACAAGTAGGAAAACAACATAATCTCTTGAAAACACTAAGAGAAATTCCCACAATTTTCACACAAACAGAACTACAGCATTGATATGTACCAGTACACAGTTTGTATGACCAGTAATAAAAACAATACATGTTTATAGACATACTGATAGCGCCACAGAAACAACGACTACAATTTCTACAGTAAATAGAGTACAAAAATGATGTTTTAGTAGGTTATTTTACCACTCTTTACCAACAGCTTTGGTTATTTAGCGTCTGAATGAGATTAAGGTGATAATGCCGGTGAAATGAGTCCGGGGTCCAACACCGCAAGTTACCCAGCATTTGCTCATATTGGGTTGAGGAAAAACCCCGGAAAAAACCTCAACCAGGTAACTTGTCCCGACCGGGAATCGAACCCGGAACACCTGGTTTCGCGGCTAGACGTGCTAACCGTTACTCCACAGGCGTGGACAAAAATGATGTATGAAGCAACATAAATCCAAGTAGGTCAAACAACTCAATCACATGAAAACACTTGGAGAAATTCCCATAATTTTCACACAAATCAGACTACAGCATTAAAATGTACACATTGTATAATTTCGAGGGAAAAATTGTTCCGGGGCCGGGTATCGAACGTACGTTTAACCAAAGGTCCCGGGTTCGATACCCGGCCCCGGAACAATTTTTCCCTCGAAATTATTCAAATTAACTTTACAGGGAGTTATTCCTGAAAGCTTAATTTGCATAATACACGTCACTGTACGTAACAGAAAACCACAATTTAAAGTCACACAGAGTTAGTGTGCACTCAAATGTTGGTTGCTTGACTGTTGTCAGCCCACTTTGAGGTCTGTGGATATAGAGGGAAAAATTGGATCGGTGTCGGGTAGAGTTCCCGGGTAGCTCAGTGGGAGAGCGTTGGTACGTTTAACCAAAGGTCCCGGGTTCGATACCCGGCCCCGGAACAATTTTTCCCTCGAAATTATTCAAATTAACTTTACAGGGAGTTATTCCTGAAAGCTTAATTTGCATGCACACATTGTGTTTGGAAAGAAGTAGGAAAAGCAATTTACAAATTTACAGATGCTCTGATAGCACCACATAGAGGATAAAAAATACTACAGCAACTATACAACAACAATAATATGTGTATGAAGTATAAGAATTTCAGCTATGTGAATTCAGCACAGGCACATAAAATGAAAGAATAAAAAATAAAATACTCTACAATGTTCATAAAAACCAGACTACAGCATTAATATATACACTACATACTCTGTATAAAAATAGGGAAGTCTGTGTGATGTAACAAAAGTCCAACTATGTAAAAAAAATAGTTACGTGAAAACACTGAGATAAATTCCCACAATTTTCACACAAGCCAGACTATAGCATTGATATGTACTCGTACATAGTTTGTATGAAAATAAGTAGAAAATAAAACACATTTTTACAGACACACTGATAGCACCACACAGAGAATAACCATAATTTGTACAGAATTTGACAAGTCCAAACTATGTGAAACAACACAGATACATAAAAATTAGGAAAAAATACCACTATTTTTACAAAAACCAGACTACAGCATTAATATGTACACATTATATATGCAAACAAGTGGGAAAAGCAATTTCTATTTTACAGAAACACTGATTGTATCACAAAGAGAATAACTATGATTTCTACAACAAATATAACACAACAATGACGCGTGTAAGAATTATCAGAAGACCAAATATGTGAACCAACATAAGCACATGAAAATGAGAAACAAATTTCCAAAGTTTTCACACAAACCACACTACAGCATCAACATATATTATACATACTCTGTATGAAAAAACAGGAAAATCTGTGTGATGTAACAGAAGTTCAACTAGGTAAAGCAACATAGTCACGTGAAAACACTGAGATAAATTCTCACAATTTTCACAAAAACCAAAATACAGCATTCTTATGTATATTTTGTATGAAAATAAGTAGGAAAAAACACATTTTTACAGACACTGATACACCACAGACAGAAAATGACTACATTTTTACTACTGCCCAGATTACAGTATTAATATGTGAATAGTTTTATGAACTAACAGAACATACTGATAAAACACACTGATAATAACATAGAGAGAAAATGACTGCAATATTATCAACGAGGAAACAGCACTCTTACGTGAACAGGCTATAATAGCGCAAGAGTGCAACGATGTTTAACATTCTCAGTTTACAGGATATGTGAAATTACTTAAATCCAATACAGCCAAAGTACAGCATTGCTATGTATTCAGTCTATAATTTTATTATGAAGTAATACACGTCAACTACATGCAGAGTGCAGCACTGATACGTGCCCCGTTACATAATATACATTTAATATAACCAGACTACAAAGATTTGCTGTCTGCATGGAGTAACGTTTAACGCAGCCAGAGAGCAACATTGTTAGTGTGCAGTCTGATGTTACATAAATTTAATGCAATCGAAGTGTAACTTGTTACATATGTGCAGTCTATACGAACTAACAAATATCATACTGTAACACTGTTATGCGCACAATCTGTATCAAATTACGAAGTCCAAACCAAACCAGAGTGCAGCATTGCTACGCGCATTATCTGCATGAAATAATAAAGTCCAAAATAGAGTGCGGCATTATTACGCGCACAGTCTGCATGAACTTACGAAGTCCAAAACAGACTGTAACATTGTTACGCGCGCAATCTGCATAAACTTACCAAGTCCAAAAAAGAGTGTAACATTGTTACTCGCGCAATCTGCATGAAATTACGAAAGCCAAAATAGAGTGCAGTATTGTTACGCGCGCAATATGCATGAACTTATAAAGTTCAAAACAGACTGTAACATTGTTATGCGCGCAATCTACATGAACTTACGAAATCTAAAATAGAGTGCAGCATTGTTACACGCGCAATCTGCATGAAATTACGAAAACCAAAACAGAATGCAGCATTGTTACGCGCGCAATCTGCATGAAATTACAAGTCCACAACAGAGTGTAGCGTTGTTGCGCGCATAATCTGCACGAAATAACAAAGTCCAAAACAGAATGCAGCATTGTTACGTGCACGGTCTCTGTGGCGGCGCCTGTGGGGTCCGGCTAATAAACCGATCAGATGTTGTAATAAGACGGGCCACATCGCGGTATACGCGACGATTACATCGGTCCATGTAAATCGTTTTACAGCAACCCATCGTCTGGCGTCGACTGAGCGTAAGAGCGATTCATGTGCGTCCAGGTAAAATCTTGGCCAGGATTCGGGGTTTGAGGTGTCACTTTCTGGATCAAGTTCAATGCTCTGTCAGTGTCTAGTGGGCACAGAGTTCGATTCCCACTTTTCCCTCTGCTGGGTAGGGTGCATAGATTTCCTTGAAGAGCTTTCACGTTTCTGAATTGTTTTATTACATAATAATAATAATAATAATAATAATAATAATAATAATAATAATAATAATAATAATAATAATAGTAATAATAATAATCATAATAAAGGCAAACAAACAGGCAGCTAGACGGAGAGAAATAGAGACAGACAGATAGACAGTTAGACAGATAAATAGACAGACAGACAAACAGGCAGGCAGATAGACAGACAGACTGGTAGACAGAGAGACATATACACAGACGGGCGACCGGGCGGTCTGGTAGGCAAATAGATGAGATAGGATAGATTTGATTATATACAGTAGATAGATAGATATGGATGGATTGATGCATGCATGCATGGATGTATGGGTGGATGGGTGCGTGAGTGGGTGGGTATGTGGTAGCAAAATGGATAGGTGGATGGATGGGTGGATGGTTGAATGGGTAGATGGGTAGAAAAATGTGGCTAAATAATGTCAGGACAAATGAATAATGAGAAAGTAATTTTGAAGGCAATATTAAAGTGTGGACAGTATATTATTTAAGCATGAATGACAGAAGGAAAGTAAGGAATGTATGAACGGAAGAAAGAATGAAAGAAAATAGAAAGAATTAAAATTAGTAAAAGAAAAATTAAGGATGAATAGATGGAAAGAAAGGTATGCAAATGAAATAAAACTAAAGTGTAATAGAATTACATGGAACTCTCGAAAAAAAATTAAAGAAATTGCTAAATGTCAAGAGACAGAAGGAAGAATGAGGGAAACGAAGAGAGATAAGTAGGCCTCATCCCCACAATAGGGAAGGAACGACTGGAGTACCAAGTTACATGTCTTCAGAAACAAAAGAGAGATGAACAATATACGATAGTACCGACTTTTTCTTTTTGAATAATTTCTATTTTGAATGACGTAGTCCCATAATTCCACGAAATATGGAATCCATCTATATATACAGGGTGTATCCATATATGTGTCCATAAATGTCGAGGCGTATTCCTGACACCAAAACATAACAAAAAGTCCATATGAACATGGGTTCGCAAACCCTTCGTTAGGGAGTTATGAAAGGAATTTTCTGTAGTGACCCCAGATTATGTAATTCACCTAAAACTTGCATTTGTCCCACTTTCATCATTACAGTTGGTCATGGCATTTGTTTTATTTTTTCTGATTGCCTTTTGTTCCATTTTGTGTTATTCACAGTAGCATTCAACACATCATAAGATGTATTCAGTGAGAGAAATGACGGATATGCACTACATTTATGGCCTAGCAGATGGGAATACGGTAGAGCACGTCAATTTTGATCAGATCGTAACACCTCAGGACATTTGCACAGAGTACGGCAAAGCATGAAATGCAGGCTCAGGGCATGCATCGAAGCAGGAGTAAGTCACTTTAAGCAATTTTTGTAAATGTGTGTTGTTAAACGTATCACATGTACCGTTACCAATAAACCCGTAACTCCCTGACGAAGAGTTTGCGGACCCATGTTCATATGAACCTTTTGTTATGGTCTGGTGTCAGGAATACGCTCCCACATTTATGGACACATATATAGATACATTCTGTATATATACGGTTATTGTATTAAAAGAAATAATCCTTCCACGTCTTACTAATATGATGATATCATTGATATCATTGTACCATTCAGATTCATAGTTTAATAATTTATCTTGGAAGCCTTTTTATTTGTTTGTAATATATGTTCATAGCAATAATTTATTTGTTTGTAATATATGTTCAAAGCAATCATTTATTTGTTTGTAATATATGTTCATAGCAATCATTTATTTGTTTGTAATATATGTTCATAGCAATAATTTATTTGTTTGTAATATATGTTCAAAGCAATCATTTATTTGTTTGTAATATATGTTCATAGCAATAATTTATTTGTTTGTAATATATGTTCATAGCAATCATTTATTTGTTTGTAATATATGTTCATAGCAATCATTTATTTGTTTGTAATATATGTTCAAAGCAATCATTTATTTGTTTGTAATATGTGTTCATAGCAATCATTTATTTGTTTGTAATATATGTTCATAGCAATCATTTATTTGTTTGTAATATATGTTCAAAGCAATCATTTATTTGTTTGTAATATATGTTCATAGCAATCATTTATTTGTTTGTAATATATGTTCATAGCAATCATTTATTTGTTTGTAATATATGTTCATAGCAATCATTTATTTGTTTGTAATATATGTTCATAGCAATCATTTATTTGTTTGTAATATATTTTCATAGCAATCATTTATTTGTTTGTAATATATGTTCAAAGCAATCATTTATTTGTTTGTAATATGTGTTCATAGCAATCATTTATTTGTTTGTAATATATGTTCAAAGCAGTCATTTATTTGTTTGTAATATATGTTCAAAGCAATCATTTATTTGTTTGTAATATATGTTCATAGCAATCATTTATTTGTTGTAATATATGTTCAAAGCAATCATTTATTTGTTTGTAATATGTGTTCAAAGCAATCATTTATTTGTTTGACAATATTCTCCTTTCCTTACCTGCCTACGTACATTTCTATTCATCTGATAACAGAATAGTAAACTCACTTGTAGACTTCAGTGCTAAAGTTAAAATTTAACTGTCAACTGTTTAAAACGATCTCAGAGAAGCAGAAGGGAATTATCCTATGTTGGTCATGGAAGAAGCTGCAGTGGCGAACGTAAGAATATTTCCAACATTAAATAATTATATCATAAAATAGGATATCACTGTAGTAAATGTAATTATAAAATTACAACCAGAAAGTACACAAAATAGGCTTTAAAATGATATTTTGCACCCTGTAAATGCACTACTTATCCTATTAGATGAAAGGATAACGGAGTAAATCTTATATCGGCAAACACAGTTAACACAATATGGCGACTACCTCATAGCAAGAGATAGGCCTACCGGTAATGCACCTTGCTTATTCAAGAAAGTTTTAACGCATCACGCATCGAGTTACTGCTGCCAACTTTTGGCCAAATATCGTATCTTAACGAAAATTACGAGTGGCGCGCTTTGGAGAGCTTTAGCGATCTGGCGAACTTAGAGTTACCTACCTTACAATTTCTCGTTTTGTATGTAAGAAATATTTAAAAATATAAAAATATTCCTTTAATAAACTATGGAAAACTAAAGGGTAGCAGAAGGTTATAATGTTAGAAGCAATCCCTACGTATTTGCCGTTTCAAGGCCCATGAAATTCCCCTGTTAATCATTTAGAGACCGAATTATCCCAAAGCCATAGTGCAACCGGAAAGATTAGATCAATGGAGAAAACTCATTATCCCGCCTGGTACTTAACCTGCGACCTTCCGCCTCACAGTGTCATGCTTTAACCGCGATTCTACTACAGGGCCCCTGGAAATATTAATAAGTAAAAGCAGAGTCCTGTGAAATTGTTCATATTTGATTACAAATACACCTGTACATATCAGATGATAATAGTTGTAACACAAGTACGCCTGTTTGTTTGACTATCTTCAACAGAAACTTTTTGAGAAAAAATTATCATTTTCTGTATTTAATTGACTACAATTTATAATCTGCCTTAGAGTGAAACAAGGTCTCCTGATTATCGGTGAACGATATTATAGTATTTTAAGGGTCAGTTGTATAAACAATTAACCTCAGACTAAGACATCAAATTAATCTTCAATTATACTTAACAGCGAATTTGTGGTTGTATAAATGCTCACTTTAGGTTACTTAGTCTTAACTCTAAGTTAAATACAACTGAAGAATTTTCTCAAGTTATCATATTAATTGAAGTTTACATAAAATATTTCCGAAGTAAAAGAGAAAAGTTTGTCCTTCTAAATTAAATGATGGATGAAGTTTATTTTTATTCTAATTAAACAGTCCTTTTGTTAATTTTTAAGCTTCAATTATGGTGAAGTGATGTTATACACACATTAAATATTTTTACGATAAATTATATTACAAATTAATTGATATAATTATTTTCAAGTTTATCGGACTTTAAAGTCAGTCAGATACTTAGGCTGACAGAACGTCGTTAAATAAACTGAAGTTCCTAATTATTCTGATATCTCATCTGATGATGATATTGAATTTTGTCGTGCTTCTTTTGTTTTCTACGAGCGAGAAAATCCATTCATTGAATTCGATAACAATTTAAAATTAGATTTCGATTACTAAACATTTATAGTGAAAGAACTTGAACAAAGGTTAAGTTCCCAGTTACAACTACAAATAAATGAAATCATGCTCTGAACCTAATGTTCATGATCCTTCTCACACATACTGAGATGCATATTCAGGAGGCGGTGATGATATGTTTTCTTTCACATTGGCGTTTGGTTTACACACAAATTTCATTCACATTTCGCGATGTTGCTACATATTTTAATGCAAATATCAGTTAGTACTAAACCTAGCTTACATATTCTTAAATTAATTTTCTACAACATATGAAAAAAAGTGACCTCGAGTTATTTACTAATGTCCATTTTAAAATAATCTATAATTAGTGACTTTTAAACAACTCCTGTGCAAGATTAATCCACTCTCTATCATCGTATCCTACCTCCCTCAAATCCATTTTAATATTATCCTCCCATCCACGTCTCGGCCTTCCAAAAGTATTTCTCCCTCGGTATCCCAACTAACACTCTATAGGCCTATGCATTTCTGGATTCGCCCATATGTGCTACATGCCCTGCCCATCTCAAACGTGTGAATTTAATGTTCCTAATTATGTCAGGTGAAGAATACAATGCGTGCAGTTCTGCGTTGTATAACTTTCTCCATTCTCCTATAACTTCATCCGTCTTAGCCACAAATATTTTCCTAATAATATTAATCTCAAACACCCTTAATCTTTGTTCCTCTCTCAAAGTGAGAGTCTAAGTTTCACAACCATACAGAACAACCGGTAATATAACTGTTTTATAAATTCTAACTTCCAGATTTTTTGACAGCAGACTAGATGACAAAAGCTTCTCAACTGAATAATAACAGATATTTGCCATATTTATTCTGCGTTTAATTTCCTCCCGAGTGCTATTTATATTTGTTACTGTTGCTCTAAGATATCTGAATTTCTCCACCTCTTCGAAGGATAAATCTCCAATTTTTATATTTCCATTTCGTACAATATTCTGATCACGAGACATAATGATATACTTTGTCTTTTCGGGATTTACTTCCAAACCCATCACTTTACTTGTTTCAAGTAAAATTTCCATGTTTTTCCCTAATTGTTTGTGGATATTCTCCTAACATATTCAAGTCATCCGCATGGACAAGAAGCTGATGTAACCCGTTCAATTCCAAACCTTCTGTGTTATCCTAAACTTTCCTAATGGCATATTTTAGAGAGACGTTGAAAAGTAAAGGTGATAGTGCATCTCCTTGCTTTAGCCCGCAGCGAATTGGAAAAATATGAGATAGAAACTGGCCCATACGGACTCTACTGTAAGTTTCACTGAGACACATAATAATAGCAGCAATAAATTCAACTTCTGGATACACCTTAGGTGGTGGCATTCAAAATTTCCGCTGACACCGGAGTAGATAGAAGTCGTTGTAATGTGTTTTGTACCTTTGGAGTATCGTGACGTCCATACACAGTTTCACGAATTCCGCTTATTACAATTCGGCGAAATTATGGTAAGAATTTTCCCACTTTAATTTGTTTCAATTCACAATATCTTCTGCACGTTGTTTAAAGATTTAAGAAATATAATTTTTTTACGTTGTCTTTGAACATTAATATGTACGTGTATAGTTGCAATCTGTTCACAGATACTGAATTTTATACGTTCTGAGATTCACACACTGATCTACAAATTGTTCCCACTTATGAAAACAAGGCTAAAAATCTTAATTCTAAGTAAAATAAATCATTAGTGTATTGAGTGGACATGTGCCACTGCTGCGTGGAGGACTGGCGCTTGCGTGCTATGAACGCTGTATAATTCGGCCATTATTATAGCTCGGAGTGCGCTGTATTGGAGGGCCGGCAGAATAAAACAATTTTCGTGGAAGCCGCAAGGTCAGGTATCCACTGTGTTGTGCGTGCACAACTGAGATGACACCGACGTCCAGCACGGT